>NC_081407.1:173475390-173775390 GCF_030272615.1 Cryptomeria japonica | reverse complement strand
TCGATGATATCTTGTTGACCCAATTTCAACTCTATATGAAGTAGTTATGGGAAAAGAACCAACTACTACTTTTTTATGGTTTGGAAGACTTGAAGGGTTCCCAAAAATGGATTTTTTGTGAAAATAGTAACTTTCCAAATGAGAAAGTTTCTAAAAAATAGTAGGTTTCCAAAAATATCATGTCCTGATGTCTCACATAATGCCTTTTAACTCTTGCTTGAGTGTGCATTTAAATCTCATGTTGCTCCTCCACCTACAAAGATAGTTCTTACAGTACCTTCATTGATTGTGACTCTTATTCCTATTAAGCAAGATAATTCATCTATTTTTCACTTTTTAGATTTCTGAGAGACATTTGAGGGTTTATCTCTCCTAATTGATGATAGTTGTGATGCACCTATTATTACATCTTATTTGTCTTTGGAGCTTGTTCAAGATCAATTTCTAGTGGTTCCTTGTTTGTCACCTTCTATTATGATTGGATATGGACTTGATTGGTTTGTAGCATAATCTTCCAAGGTTTTGGTGACACATGAGCATATTTTAGAGACATCATCATCTTACATTTTGATTTGGCTTCCTACCAATTCTTATCCAAAATGGGAAGCATTCACGAGGGCTTCACATAGTGAACTTGGGTTTATATCATGTGCGTTCATGGCATACTAAAGGATCCCCCTATTTAAAAAATATATTGCCCTAAACTCCTTTTTTTCACCCCTCCTAATACACAACCCTAATTAAAAGCCCCCTATTTTCACTAGATATTGCATTTTTCATAGCTTGAATTAAAAACCTCCCTTTTTCAACCGATAGGCAATATATTGTACCCTCATTCTTAGGATACTAAACCCCCCAATATGAATGCACATGATATAATATTGCCCAACCAGTGAAGTCCCCATGGAAACATTCCTGCATTTGTACTTGGTTTATCTTCTTTCCAAGGGGAAAATGTTATTTCTAGATATTGAACTATGTTTTGTCTTCAAGCACTCACTATTTCTATAGGAAATTATACATTATGGGGGGCCATGTAGTCTCTCTCTTTCCTTCCTATGGAGGGATACTTGATTATATATACATGATGTATGTAGTTCTTGGGGGTATCCTTGAGACCTCCATGAATCATCTTGTTATTGCATTTTCTCTCTTTTAGAGAGGAGTTTCCTCCTATGTTTTCTCCTTTTTTCTATTTGTGAAAGTTGCATTGGTTTGAAAATGAGTACCTGATCAGGCCTAGTTATCGAGAATCATGCATGCATGCATTTTGTCACCTTCTATTATGATTGGATATGCACTTCATTGGTTTGTAGCATAATCTTCCAAGGTCTTGGCGACACATGAGTAGATTTTAGAGACGTCATAATCTTACATTTGGATTTGGCTTCCTACAAATTCTTATCCAAAATGGGAAGCATTCACAAGGGCTTCACATAGGGGCAAGTGCACCAAGTTGTGGTACCAAAAAGGTGCCACTTTTTACTTTTTCATAAAAATGTGTCATTGGCATGAAAAGGTCATCCAAACCTATGGGTTGGATGCCCAAAGCAAATCCAACCCAAAGGGTTGGTATTCTCCCAAGAAAACCATTTGGCACACAAGTTAAATCCACCCCTGAAGGAGAATATATATGAAATATAACATTTAAGTATAGCTCTATAGGACTTATAATTTAGATTCTAGTTTTTAGAGGATTATATAAAATTTCAGACTTAGTCAAATTTCAATAATCAGCATGTCAAATTTCAGTACTCAACATGCTCCATTAACATTCTTTAGCCATGTATCTCTCTCTTTATCTTCCCCAAAATCTAGACCTATCTCTCTCCCTCTCTTGTCTCTCTCACTTCTTTATCCTTGACTCTCTCCCTCTCTCTTCTCTCTCACTCCCTTATTGTTTCTCTCCCCTCCCACTCCTTTCTCTTGGTCACTACCTATCCCTTTTACCCTCTCTCTCCCCATATATAGGGTTGTCCCTCCCTCATTATTAACCTCACTATATCTCCCTCCCTATATTATTACCCACCTTTCTCTCCCCCTCTAGGTTTCTCCCTTATCTAATTGTCCACCCTCTAGTTCTCTCCCTCCCTCTCCACCTTTCTCTCCCTTCTCCTTACCTCTATCTATTTATGAACTATCTCCCTCTCTTCTCTTCTTGCACTCCCTCCATGTCTACCTCTCTATCCATCTCCTCTTACTCATCTCTTTTTTCTTCTATCTCTTCTATTCTCCTTGTTGGCATATGTGTAGAGCTTGATGACATGATGATATTGTATGATTGTCATTGATGTCAATATGTTGGAGTATGAACCAGTATATTGAAGTAAGCAAATTGGCAAGAGAACCGGTATGATATTGTGAACCAGTGTATGTGAAAAAGTGAAGAGGTATGTTAGAATGAGAACCGGTATATGGGAAGTTTTGTATCGGGGTTTCATTTGGCATGACTACCGGTTGGTAGTCTCAGCTTCAGGGTTTCCGATTGATGCATTCCAAGCCTGTGTGATTCAACCGATGACATCTTGTGATGAGTTAGCATTGTAATGAAGATCATATCGTGTTGCCACGTCAGCCTTGTGCACATGAAGGATTTCCTTTAGGATCTTGCATGGATATTGATCCTATCTACCTCGGGAATGTGTGAAGTCTCTATAAACGGTGGAGAGCATGTGATGGGTTATCAACTTCCTGAAGCGACAAAGAATGAATGTTGGAGAACGTCTTGAGATTTGTTCAAGACTGTTGTATTCAATGCAGTATGATTAACAGTCAAGAATGAACCGACTAAATTGTTAAACCTAAATGTTTAGATTTTAGGGTTTATGCTACCAACCTATCTGTTTCCTACAAGGTCAATGATGTTTTCATTTTGAAGTTGTTGGCAAATGCTATGTGTGTATCCAAGTGAAGAGATACTTGATTCTTACCAGACCGGAGAAGTGTGTTGATACCTGCAGAGTGTGATTGCAGAAGCAAAGGAGTTAAAGAGGATCCGCCTTGGCATTGTGTGATGTTATCAGATCAGTGTATTACTTGTTGACTTCTAACCATTTCAGCAGTTGGAAAATCCCTTAACCGGGTAGCTTTAACAGGATTTTATGTAAATCCTTTAATAGGGTAACTCAATTCAATGAGTTCTTCAAATCCTCTTGCGAGGTAACCTTTAACAGGGCTCTAACCTTTAACTGGGTATTTAGCCATCCCTTAACCGGGTGATCCCTAGTAGGATTGGTTCCTAGCAGAACCTATTGTAAAAGTCTTTAACCGGACTAGGCTTCTAACAGAGCGAACTTTAGAAGAGTTCAAAGAACAGCTTGTGGGTATTCATCCCCACCGTGGTTTTTCCTAGTTGGGTTTCCACATGAAAAATCAGTGTGTCATGTGTGATGTTTTTCATGTGATGGTTTAGTGTTTTATGTTAAGTGGTAATGCAAGTTGATTCAATGGTCCTAAGTATTTCTGATGTGTTACTTGCTTAAGCATTTGGGTGAAGTTGTGATAAGGTATTAGCTCTTGAATTGATCTTTGTGTTACCAGTTTGTGTTTTTGACATTCTCTCTGTGTTTTACTGGTAGTGCCCTGATTTAGACTAGTGTTACTGTTTACCAGTTAAGTGCAGTCTTTGCAGTCAAACTAGTTCAGGGAAAGTTTTTTTTGTCAGTACTGATTCACCCCCCCCTCTCAGTATCAGTTTCGTACTAACCGTTCATCATTATTCATCAATTGGTATCAAAGCATCTTCCAGGTCCTCTATGTTGTAAGCTTAACCGCTTGAGGAAAAGATCCTACTCTAATGATGAAGAGGGAAGGTCCAAATTTCAACAGAGATAACTTTAAAATATGGAAGGACAGAATGAAGATATACATCAAAAGCATGGGTGCTCAACACTAGAACTATGTTGAGAATGCTTATGTTATCCCTACCGGTACTCTCACCGATGATCAAAGAAGAGAGATTCAGGAGAATGGGCAAGTCATGGAAGCCCTAATCAGTAGTTTATCTGACATTGAGTTTATTGATATTCAGGATAAAGACAAACCCAAAGAAGTGTGGGATGCTCTGGAGAATATCTATGGTGGTGATGAGCATGTGAAACAAGCTAAGGAAGAGAGCCTTAGGGGAAAGTTTGAAGACATGCAGATGGTTGAAGGAGAGACCATTCAACAATATGGAATAAGAATCAAAACTGTTGTTGGAGACATCAAGAGTGCAGGAGGCAAAATAGATGATTCCACTGTTGTTAGAAAAGTCTTGAGATCCTTGTTACCAGTCTATGCAATAAGGGTTGTTGCTATTCAGGAGTTGAGGTCTATAGACAAGACAAAGGTATCCCTAGACTCCATCATTGCTAAGTTGACCGCATATGAGTTAAATAATTATGATGGCAATATTCAAAAGACTGAATCAGCCTTTAGAGCATCTGCTGCACCATCTAGAAAAGGAAAAGAAGCTAGTACTAGTTGTGAACCAAGACAAAGTAGAGAAATGGATGATGAGGAGATCCTGATGGAATTTGAAGCTCTTCTTGCCAAGAGACTTCCTAAGGGAACTGGTAAATGTAGAGGTAAGCTCCCTTTGAAATGCTTTTCTTGCAATAGGATAGGACACATTGCTATAAACTATCCTAATGGTGATAATAAGGACAAACCAGAGAAGTTCAAGAAGTTCAAAGGAGGAAATAGGAGAAACTATTTTGTAGCAGTTGATGAAGGTGTCATTGATGAGGAATCAGAAGATGAAGAAAGTGAAGACATTGTGTTTGTAGCAGTTAAGGAAGATATGTCAGACAAGAAGGCTCTTGTCTCCCGCTTTGATAATTCCAATGAGTGGATTATTGATAGTGGTTGTTCTCACCACATGACTGGTGACCGGAGTAAGTTTCTGTCTCTGGAAGAGTATGATGGTGGTGTGGTCCAATTTGGTAATGATGCACCATGTATGGTAAAAGGAAGAGGGTCCATCTCTGTAAATGGAAAAAGCAGCGCTGATAATGTGTATTGGGTAGAAGGTCTCAGGCACAACCTTTTGAGTGTTGCCCAACTGAATGATAATGGACTCACTCTAGAATTCAAAGATGGAGTGTGCAAAATAAAATAAAAGAGTGGTGAACTGATGGCCATTGGTATGCAGACCAGAGGTCACTTATTTCAGCTGAATGCAAATATTAGTACATGCCTAATGGCTAAGTTTGATGATAGCTAGATATGGCATAGGAGACTCTGCCATGTAAACTTTGATAATACTGTGAAGGCCAGTAAGATCAAGGCAGTTAGAGGATTGCTTATGCTGAGAAAACTGGAGAATCCTTTGTGCAGAGAGTGTCAACTGGAGAAAATGTCTTCCTCAACCTTCAAAGGTAAATCTTTCACTATAGACAATTTACTTGATCTTGTGCATACTGATTTGTGTGGTCCTATGAAAACTAGGAGTGTGCAGGGAGATAGGTACTTTATGATTCTCACTGATGACTGCTCAAGAATGATGTGGGTCACATTCTTTGAAGGCAAATCTGAAGCTTTTGGAAAGTTCAAAGCCTTCAGAGAACTGGGTGATAAAGAAAGTGGTAAGAGAATCAAATGCCTTAGAACTGATCAAGGAGGTGAGTTCACTTCTAGTGAATTCAACAAGTAATGTGAAGAAAATGGCATCAAGAGGCAAGTGTCTGCCCCCTGGACTCCACAGCAGAATGGCCTAGTAGAGAGGAACAATCGAACTATAGTTGAAGTAGCCAAAACGATGCTGATTCAAGGTAAGGTTGCTCACACCTTCTGGAGAGAAGCGGTGAGCACTGCAATCTACACTATGAACCGGGTACTCATCAAGAAAGGTTAGGATAAAACACCTTATGAGTATTAGACTAGTAAGACTCCTGTAGTAAGCTACTTTAGAGTGTTTGGTAGCAAGTGTTATATCAAGAGGAGTGAACACTAGAGCAAGTTTGATGCAAAAAGTGATGAGGGAATATTCCCAAGGTCTTCCACCAAAAGCAAAGCTCTCAAGTGTTTCAACGATAGGACTCAGAGAATTGTTGAAAGTAGCAATGTTAGAGTTGATGAAGCTTTTGAGAAACCTGATGAAACCGACAGTGAGCAAGTGGTAAATGAACCGGTGGTAACCTTCTAGGAATCGGTTGCAAAACAACCTAGTACCAGTAACAGTGCTTCTACACCGGTAGATGTTGATACTGATGAAGATGAGGATGAAGAAGAAAAGCAAGAGGAATCTGTTAAGATCATTCCTAGGTATGTAAAGTTGAATCATGATCCAAAGCAGATCATAGGAGACAAGGATGCAGGAATTCTTACAAGAAAAAAGGTCAGAGAAAACTCTTGCATGATTTATGGAGCCTAAAACTTTTAAAGAGGCACATAAAGATGAAGATTGGATCAAGGAAATGGAAGAGGAACTTGATCAAATAGAAAAGAATGGCACATGGTCTTTGGTTCCCAGAACTAAGCATAAAAATGTCATTAGCACCAAATGGGTTTTCAGAAATACGCTGAATGAAGATGGCACAGTGGTAAGAAACAAAGCCAGACTGGTGTGTAAGGGATATGCTCAAGAAGAAGGAGAAGACTATGGAGAAACCTTTGCTCCAGTAGCTAGATTGGAAGGAGTTCGTATGCTTCTTGCATATGCAGCCTTCAAGGGATTCAAAGCATATCAAATGGATGTAAAATCTGTATTTCTTAATGGAATACTTGAAGAGGAGGTGTCTATAGAGCAACCAAATGGGTTTGCCCTATCAGAAGATAGTGGCATAGTGTGTAGGCTACACAAAGCCTTGTATGGATTGAAACAGGCACCTAGAGCATGGTATGAATGCTTACACTCCCATCTTGTGAAGATTGGATTTGAAAGAACATGTGAAGATAGCAATATCTATTTGAAATCAGAAGGAGATCAAATTCTGATCTGTGAACTATTTGTTGATGACATAATTTTTGGAGGAGATGACAAGATGAGTCATGATTTTGCAGATGAGATGAAGAAGGAATTTGAGATGTCACTTATAGGGGAGATTAAATTCTTCATTGGACTACAGATTCAACAAATGAAAGATGGTATCTTTATCACTCAGTCCAAGTATGTCAAAGAGGTGTTGAAGACCTTTGGCATGGAAGACAACAAACCGGTTGGTACACCGATGGTGACCGGTTGTAAATTGTCAAAAGAGGATGACTTGGAGTTGGTAAATGAGAAGGAATACCGATTAATGATTGGTAAGTTGCACTATGTAGTACATAGTAGACCGGACATTGCACATGCAGTGGGCATTACTGCACGATTCCAGAAAAGTCCAAGAGAATCCCACTTGGTAGCAGTCAAGCGGATTCTTAGATATCTGAAGGGAACTATTGACTATGGATTATGGTATCCATACAGTAATGATTTCAACCTCAAAGTGTTTACAGATGCTGATTGGGCTGGTAATGTGGATGATCGGAAGAGCACAACCGGTGGTGCATTCTTTCTTGGTGGTAGACTAGTCTCATGGATGAGTAAGAAGCAGAGTTGTATCTCTCAGTCTACAACAAAAGTGGAATATGTTGCAACATTTATGAACTGCACCCAAACAATTTGGATGAAGCATGTATTAAGTGGTTTCAAAGTTCCTGTATCTGAACTGGTGAGTATATTCTATGAAAACACAAGTGCAATTAATATTTCCAAGAATCCGATTTTGCATGCTAGAACCAAGCACTTCGAGCTCAAGTATCATTTCTTGAGGGAGAAGGTTCAGAACAAAGAGGTTGCATTGGAACATGTTTTCAGTGAGGAGCAGTTAGCAAACATATTCACCAAGCCTCTACCGAAGGCTACATTTACCTATTTAAGAGGTGAATTAGGGGTGCTGCCCCTTCAAGAGGTGAACTAAAGGTGTGTACTCCACATCAGTCAGGTATTGCGTTGATACATCTTTTTCAGGATTGGTGTGTTGAAGGATGCTACTCCTTAGGGGGAGCAGCATAGTGGAACATAGTTGTTTGTGCCTCCACTTTGGCATTGTTGTCAAAGGGGGAGAAGATGTAAACCGGAGAAGATATTTGCAGTATTGGGGAGAAAATGTGAAGCCGAGAGATATCTTTGTATGTTGCCATCAATGCCAAAGGGGGAGATTGTTGGCATATGTGCAGAGCTTGATGACATGATGATATTGTATGATTGTCATTGATGTCAATATGCTGAAGTATGAACCGGTATATTGAAGTAAGCAAACTGGCAAGAGAACCGCTATGATATTGTGAATTGGTGTATGTGAAAAAGTGAAGTGGTATGTTAGAATGAGAACCGGTATATGGGAAGTTTTGTATCGGGGTTTCATTTGGCATGAATATCGGTTGGTAGTCTTAGCTTCAGGGTTTCCGGTTGATGCATTCCAAGCCTGTGTGATTCAACCGATGACATTTTGTGATGATTTAGCATTGTAATGAAGTTCAAATCATGTTGCCACATCAGCCTTGTGCACGTGAAGGACTTCCTTTAGGATCTTGCATGGAGATTGATCCAATCTACCTTGGGAATGTGCAAAGTCTCTATAAACGGTGGAGAGCGCGTGATGGGTTATCAACTTCCAAAAGCAGCAAAGAATGAACGTTGGAGAACATCTTGAGATCTGTTCAAGACTATTGTATTCAATGCAGTATGATTAATGGTTAGGATTGAACTGACTGAATTGTTAAACCTAAATGTTTAGGGTTTAGGGTTTATGCTACCGACCTATCTATTTCCTATAAGGTCAATGATGTTTTTCATTTTGAAGTTGTTGGCAAATGCTATGTGTCTATCCGAGTGAAGAGATACTTGATTCTCGCCAGACCGAAGAAGTGTGTTGATACCTGTAGGGTGTGATTGCAGAAGCAAAGGAGATAAAGAGGATCTGCCTTGGCATTGTGTGTTGTTATCAGATCAGTGTATTATCTGTTGACTTCTAACCATTTCAGCATTTGGAAAATCCCTTAATCGGGTAGCTTTAATAGGCTTTTGTGTAAATCCTTTAACAGGGTAACTCAATTCAATGAGTTCTTCAATCCTCTTGCGAGGTAACCTTTAACAGGGTTCTAACCTTTAACCGGGTATTTAGCCATCCCTTAACTGGGTGATCCCTAGCAGGATCGGTTCCTAGCAGAACCTATTGTAAAAGTGTAACGTCCTAAAATTGTGACACTCTCAATTTCAACTGCATTTGGGTCTTCACGATGGTGACACAACACTAAACTTGAATGGAGACCCCGAAACTTGTTCATGACACCGAAAACTGCATTTTTCTGCACCTTGGCATGATCCCTCCTTGCACCCTGCTGTCCTGGGAGGTGGGACCATGGCGCCCAGCGCCCTGGTCCTTCAAGACTAGGGCGCCCAACGCCCTGGTCCTCCAGGACCATGGTGCCCAGCGCCCTGGTCCCTGGCCCTATTTTGGGCCCGGTCTCTTTTGGGCCTCGGGTCTTTATGTTTGCAATTCAGGAAATAATGTTTCCTGGTCGGCCTAAGGTTGGAAAAATCAGTCTATCAGCAAGTATATAAACTACATTTCCTCTCCCATTTTGGGGAGGAAGGACATATGTGTGCAAGACACGGAAGCGATATTAAAACACTCAAACATTCAAGCATTCAAGCATTCAAGCATTTCTTCAAGCAATTGAGCATTCTAAGTCTCCATTCAAGGCTAAGTGTTGCATTCAAGACAAGGATTCAACCATTGAAGAGGAGATCACTTACAACATACAACATACAACAACATTTACACCTTCGCATGTAAGAATACAAACATTCTTACAACAAGGTATCAGTACTTGTTTACATTACAATCATTTACATTTACAACATTCTCATTTCTTGGTTAATTCCAAAACTGGGGTTTGACCTAAGGGAAAACCCCTAATCCCTAACCCCCCAATTGTCCTCTCTTTTCTATGTGTAGGTTGTAGGTACGCGACTGTAATTGAAGATCTAGAATCCTTGTGCAGAGACAAATAGATCTCCCTTCGTTTCGCAGATTTTTTGGAGGACCGTGTGCACGCCGAGCGCCATCATCCTGCCAACTTTCGCTCAAATTTGTAGGACAGCATCGTCTCAACATTTTACTACTAATTCCAGGTCCGCAGCTTCATCCTATATTCCTATCTCTGTTTATAAGTGAATCTTTCTCACTTTACATGCATTCCTAGCTCAATCCTTCTATCTACATTCTTTACAAAAGAGGGTAGCCTTGCTGTCACAACCCTTGAAACTCATTTAGAATCCAATCTTGCATTGTGTGGGATTGGATCTTGTGGGTTTCAACCCCTCTTTTGAATGTAAAGTCTCCCCTAAGTGAAAACCGTCAACCCTAGTGACCTCCTTTCTCTCTCCTTGGAGTGGTGAGGGAACACTTAGGGTTCGATCGTGATTTTTCGCTTTACATTTTGGTGAACCCGACGTGAACATCCTTTCTGATTATTCATGGTTAGATCTGAAAATTGGATGCCTTGATTACATTTCCATGTTTGATCTTTTGCAAATTTTAGAGGTTAATTACATGAAAATCCTAAATTTTCTTTTATGAGCTTGCAAAATGTCTAAATGTTAATGCTTGTTTCAGATCTACCCTTCTATTGCAAATTATCAATTCATATTTGTGCTTTAATTCTAAAAATTAAGTGGTTAAGTGTCAAAACCCTAATTTTTAAAACCCTCTTGATTCAACCTTTGACCGATGATTTCACTAATCAAAACATCTCCAAATTAGCTGTAACTTTGGATTCCGCAACAAAATCATAATATCTTTCATCCTTGAAAATTTGGAAAAAAGTTGCGAGGACCGTGTGCACCCTGAGCGCCATTGTCCCTGACATTTTTTCTGAAATTTCGGGAGCTAGATCTTACTGTATTTTTCTGCTAAAATCCAGAATCTTGGCTGATTTTATCAATTCTAACACTTTCAAAATTAAAGTCAAAGTTGGTCTAGTGATTGCTTGGATTAAGGCTTCTAATCATTCAAAAATTGTTGAAATTGAAATTTTGTGTCAAAATTGTGTTTCTTACTGTCCTAAATCTGAAAAGTGTGTTCGCATTCATTCGAAATTTCAGTGCTTTATTCAAACTCTTGCAATTTGTGACTTTTGAAATTAAGTGTTTAATTGCAACAACTTTGATTTTCACTTTCAAAATTGAATTTTGCATGAAATTGAGTCAACTTTTAAATTTCAAAGCTTGCATTGCTCTTAGTATTCCCTCTAAAATCATAAAATTCAAAATTTCAGTTTCCCTCTCCTTTCCAAAATTCAAATTTTGCATTTTTCAACAATCTTGGTAGGGTTCAATTTTGAGATTGCAACTTTAGTTTGGCCTATCTACAGATCGTAAAATCACTCAATTTTTTCAGATTAGCTTTAAAATCATCATAAGTTTCATCTCTGAAAATTTCGAAAAAAGTTGCGAGGACAGTGTGCACTCCGTTCGCCACGGTCCCTGACTTTTTTTCTGAAATTTCGGGAGATTGTCGTGATTGCATTTAACAGCCTAAATCTAGGAGATTGGCTAATTTTATTGAAATTTGCTACCTCTAAATTCAAAATCTTCTCTCCCTCTCTAGTGCATGAGTTTTACAACAATAAGCCCTACTTACACTATTCCCATTAGACGAAGCCTTAGAATTAAGTCTTTCCAAGGTTTAATTACTGAGGAGATGGAACCTAATTTGAATGGCCTTTTTAACAAGGACACGGGTAATTCCTCTAATCCTCCTAATGATGAAGAAGCTCTCCATGAGGTTTCTGTAGAACAACTTTTGAAATTGGATAACCAATTTGATGATTTTCAGCAATGGATGTCTCAAGAGTATCCCGATAGTCAAGCTCTTTCATTAATTGAGGGTCTAAAACGCATGGCTCAAAGTGATAAGAATGGAATTGATATCTTGCATGGTATTGCACACATTGTGGATTCGAATGTGATGCCTATGAAGAGTTGTGCCGAAACTTTAGGTTATACACAACCTCCCACTCAAGTCAATCATTCTATTCCGTTGACAACTTCTATTGCTAGCATACCTACCTTTACATCAAACATAATGACTACTTCTATACAAGACATTCCGCCTATGATCACCAGTCATGGGGGCAATCCTTCCTCCTCAATTAACCCTCTTCCTTCATTCAATCCAACTTCTTCATTCATTCCTTCAATAAGTGTTCCTATTACATCTCCACAAATGAACATGACGCAAGGGGGCAATTCATTCAACCATTCCATTCCTCCTTGTAGTGCTCCTCTTTTCCAACCATCTCCTATGACTAACTATCATAGTGTCCCGCCACCTTACTGTCAATCAATACCTTCTTTCAATAACATAATACCTCCATCACAATCTAACATGTCTAATATGAACTCTTCGACTGAAGTGACCATTAACAATCTTGCACAAACTGTCTCTTCTTTACAGCAACAAATTGCCTCTATGAATCAATCTAAGTTTAGTGTGCCCACATTTGATGTTGTGAGCCCACTTTCTCTTGACATTGTTCGAGCTATCCCTCCTAAGCATGTTGAAATCCCACATTTGGAGCTTTATAATGGTAAAGGTGATCCTCTAACACATGTTAAGACTTTTCAAACAATATGTACCGATTTTGCTTATGACCAAAGGTTGCTTGCAAAACTGTTTACTAGGACATTAAGAGATAAAGCCCTACAATGGTATTGCTCGTTGCCTTCTTATTCTATTACTTCTTTCGAACAACTTGCAAATTCTTTTATTCAACAATTTCAAAACAATATAAGTCCTAAAGTTACTTTGATTGATTTAATGCATTGTAAACAAGGTGTTAAAGAAAAAGTGATTGATTTCATTGTTAGATATAAGCATTTGTATGCTCAAATCTCTTTTCCAGTGCCTGACAATGATATTCAAAAAATCTTTATTTTTAATTTAAAAAAGATATTAGAGAAAAACTTCTATTTTCTGAGTTTACTTCTTTCCAACAGTTGTGTGCAACTCTTCACAATTATCAACTGACTGTGAGTCAAATGGAACAAGCAAATCCTATGGCTCCGAGTGATAAGGGTGATAGTAGTCAACAACCATTTGGAAAGTTTAAACCGAACAGAGAGTCTGTTAAGTTCAATGAAAACATCATCAACAACAATGTGAATGCAGCATCAGGTGTGCCTCCTATTTCTAAGTTTTTCAAGAAAGAAAGAAAGTTTACTCCTTTGAATGAATCATTGCATAGTATTATGAATAAGTTATTGGAACAAAATGTTCTTACTCTCCCTCCTATAAAGCAAATAGATCCTGCAAAGATTAATTCACCCTATTTTGATAACAAATCTTTTTGTCAATTTCATCATCAACCTGGGCATGATACTGAAAAATGTTTTGCTTTAAAGGGTAAAATTCAAGATTTGATTGATAATAATACTATCTTTGTTTCTGGTATGAATGATAAAGGCAACACATCTGTAGCTCCTCCTAACCAAAATCTTAAGATTTTTACTGATCCATTACCTTCTCATACCTCTAATGTGATTGAGACTAATGATTCCTCTTTCTCATCTGATGGTCTTGTGTCTATGACTCCGAATGTGATTAACTTTGTAGAGCAGCAAAAAATTCCTAAAGAACCTTCCATCACATTTGATTCCAGTGAAACTATTAGGGCACCTGATGGTCCTTTATATATAGTTGCAAAAGTCAAGAATACACCTTGCCGTGGAGTGCTTATTGATTCTTCTTGCATGGTTAATGTTATTACTGAAGAATTTCTCTTTACTTTACAATTGAATCAAGTGATCTATGACAAAACAGATGTGATTGTGAAATTATTTGATGCATTTTCTTCTCCTACAATTGGTTCTATTACATTACCTATTGAGGTCCATAACAAATCCCTTGATGTGAACTTTGCTATTATTCCTTCATCCGAACAATTTCGTGTGAAGCTAGGCTATCCTTGGCTATCTTCCATGAAAGCTATTGCTTCTCCTATTCATAAATGTTTGAAATTTCCCCATAATGGTGAAGTTGTTACTGTCAATCATAGTCTCTTTAAACCAGCTGAAAGAACTTCTAGCGTTCCTATTGATTATTTTTGGCCTAAACAATTCCAATCTCTTCCTCCGCGAAGTGATCATCTTTTCAAATCTTATCAAAAGTGGAAAACAGATATGATCCTATCTCTAAGTGAACCTAGAACACCCAAACTTGATATTCCTATCGTTCTTGAGAAGGAAGTTCTTCCTTTGAAAGATAAAACTAATGTCTTTCCTCAAGAAGATTCCCAACCCATTCCTATGGATGTGACTATGTCTATGTCTAATAGACTTTCTAAAAGTAGGCCTATACCTCCTCGTCATGATGGACTTGGTCTCCTTCCTAAACCAAATATTCCTCCTTTATATGGAGCAGTTCCTCCTCCTTCCTTTTATAAAGAGAAGAGACCTTCCTCTTCTCTATTATCCAGCCTAAGAGACCACAACCTAAACACCCAAGTGATAAGGATGAGAACATTCCTCCTCCTCAATCTTCTCCACTTCCTATTAAGACTAGACGAAATCATTCTGTGCGTGAACGCCGATGAAAGCGTCGTCTTAGAGCTCAGGCAGTTGCTTCTCAAACTTTGCAATCTCCAAAAACAGCTTCAGCTAGTATTCTTCCATTTTCTCCTCAGCCAAAAATTGAGCCAAAATCTCCTAAACATAAGATGCATGATGGTTTTGATCCTATGCGAGTTATGCGAGCAAGTATATAAACTAAATTTCCTCTCCCATTTTGGGGAGGAAGGACATATGTGTGCAGGACGCGGAAGCGATATTAAAACACTCAAACATTCAAGCATTCAAGCATTCAAGCATTCCTTCAAGCAATTGAGCATTCTAAGTCTCCATTCAAGGCTAAGTGTTGCATTCAAGACAAGGATTCAACCATTGAAGAGGAGATCACTTACAACATACAACATACAACAACATTTACACCTTCACATGTAAGAATACAAACATTCTTACAACAAGGTATCAGTACTTGTTTACATTACAATCATTTACATTTACAACATTCTCATTTTTTTGGTTAATTCCAAAACCGGGGTTTGACCTAAAGGCAAACCCCTAATCCCTAACCCCCCAATCGTCCTCTCTTTTCTATGTGTAGGTTGCAGGTACGTGGCTGTAAGTGAAGATCTGGAATCCTTGTGCAGAGACGAATAGATCTCCCTTTGTTTCGTGGATTTTTCGGAGGACCGTGTGCACGCCAGGCGCCATTGTCCCGTCAACTTTCGCTCAAATTTGCAGGACAGCATCATCTCGACATTTTACTGCTAATTCTAGGTCCGTAGCTTCATCCTATATTCCTATCTCTGTTTATAAGTGAATCTTTCTCACTTTACATGCATTCCTAGCTCAATCCTTCTATCTACATTCTTTACAAAAGAGGGTAGCCTTGCTGTCACAACCCTTGAAACTCATTTAGAATCCAATCTTGCATTGTGTGGGATTGGATCTTGTGAGTTTCAACCCCTCTTTTGAATGTAAATTCTCCCCTAAGTGAAAACTGTCAACCCTAGTGACATCCTTTCTCTCTCCTTGGAGTGGTGGGGGGAACACTTAGGGTTCGATCGCGATTTTCCGCTTTACAAAAAGCCTTTAACTGGACTAGGCTCCTAACAGAGCGGACTTTAGAAGAGTTCAAAGAATAGCTTGTGGGTATTCATCCCCACTGTAGTTTTTCCCAGTTGGGTTTCCACATGAAAAATCAATGTGTCATGTGTGATGCTTTTCATGTGATGGTTTAGTGTTTTATGTTAAGTGGTAATGCAAGTTGATTCAATGGTCATAAGTATTTCTGATGTATTACTTGCTTAAGCATTTGGGTGAAGTTGTGATAAGGTATTAGCTCTTGAATTGATCTTGGTGTTACCAGATTGTGTTTTTCACATTCTCACTGTGTTTTACCGGTAGTGCCCTGATTTAGACCGATGTTACTGTTTACTAGTTAAGTGTAGTCTTTACAGTCAAACTGGTTCAGGGAAAGTTTTTTTTGTTGGTACTGATTCACCCCCCCCTCTCAGTACCGGTTTGGTACTAACTGTTCATCATTATTCATCACTCCCTCCCTCCCCTCTCTGGGTCTCTACCTTCCTTTCTTCCTCTCTCCCTCTCTATCTCCCTCTCCCACTCTCTCGTCTTCTCTCTTCCTCTCTTATTCTCTATCTTCATTGTCTAGGTCATTACCTCTCCATCCCACCCTCTCTCCCCTCTCTAGGTTTCTCCCTCCCTTCCTCTCCACCTATCTACCTCTACATATAGGTCTTGGTACCCACCTCTCTTTATCCCCCTCTATCTATCTTACTCCTCTATGGCCATCTAGGTCTCTCACCTATCTATATGCCCCCTCTATAGTTCTCTATGTCCCTCTCTACCTCTCTATCCCTCCTCCTTAACCCTATCCCTTTATGAACTCCCTCCTTTTCTCTTCCTCCCCTAACCTCTTTATCTCCTCCTTCCATAGGTCTCACACTCCCTCCATGTCTACCTCTGCATCCATCCCCTCTTACTCCTCTCTTTGTTCTTCTATCTCTTCTCTTCTCACTCCATCCCCTCTCTAGGTCTCTCCCTTCATTTCTTCCCCTCTCCCTCTCTACCTCCCCATCCATACATACCCCCATATATATCTCACTCCCCCACTTTTTTAATTCTCTTCCTATTTTATTCTCTCTCTACATTCTAGGTCATCAACTCTCTCTCACCTCTCTAGGTTTATCACTTCCTTCTTCTCCACCTATCTACCTTTGCATCATGTCTCATTACTGACCTCTCTCTCCCCCCTATCTATCTCATTCTCTCTTGTCATCTAGGTCTCTCATCTCTCTTTCCCAATATAGTTCTCTCACCTATCTATGTGTCCCCTCTCTAGTTCACTCCCTCTCTCTTCCCCTGTATCTCCCTCTCCCTTTACCCCTATTTATTTTTGAACTCTCTCCTCCTCTTCTCTCTATACCCCTTTACCATATGGTGTCCTAAGGGGTCATCTAATGTCGTTAGGGGTCATATGGTGTCCTATGACCTATTAGGACACCATATGACCCCTTAGGACACCATATGGTGTTGTGAGGGGTCATATGGTGTCGTATGGGGTCATATGGTGTCTTGAGGGCTCATATGGCATCCCAAGGGATCATAGAACACCATATGACCCCATAGGACACCATATGTTGTCATTAGGGGTCATATGGTGTCCCAAGGGGTCATAGAACATCGTATGACCTCTTAGGACAACATATGGTGTCGTTAGGGATTATATGGTGTATGGGGTCATATGGTATTCTATGACCCCTTAGGACACCATATGACCCCTTAGGAAATAATATCACCCCTTAGGACACCATATGGTGACGTTAGGGGTTCTATGGTGTCCTAAGGGGTCATAAAATACCATATGACCCCTTAGGACACCATATGACATGTACTAAGGGTTCATATGGTGTCTCAAGGGGTCATAGAACACCATATGAACCCTAAGGACAAGATATGACCCTTTAAGACACCATATGGTGTTGTTAGGGGTCATATGGTGTCCTAAGGGGTCATAGAACACCATATGACCCCTTAGGACACAATATGACCCCTAATGACACCATATGAATCCTAATGACACCATATGATCCCTCAGGACACCATATGGGTCATAGAACACCATATGACCCCTAACAACACCATATGACCCCTTAGGACACCATATGAACCCTAACGACATCATATGGTGTCCTAAGGGGTCATATGGTGTCCTGAGGGGTCATATGGTGTTCTATGACCCCCTAGGACACTATACGACCCATTTTAACATCCTAGTACATGACATGACCACTTGTGACACCATATGACCCCTCAAGACACAATATGGTGTTGTTAGGGGTCATATGGTATCCTAAGGGGTCATATGGTGTCCTTAGGAATCATATGGTGCCCTAAGGGGTCATATGGTATTCTATGACCCATTAGGACATCATATGATCCCTTATGACACCATATGACCCCTAACAACACCATATGGTGTCATTAGGGGTCATATGGTGTTCTATGACCCCTTAGAACACCATATGACCCCTAACAACACCATATGGTGTCCTAAGGGGTCATCTGATGTCGTTAGGGGTCATATTATGCTCTATGACCCCTTAGGACACCATATGGTTTCATGAGGGGTCATATGGTGTCATATGAGGTCATATGGTGTCCTAAGGGGACACATAACACCATATGAACCATTAAGACACCATATGGTGTTTTTAGGGGTCATATGGTGTCTCGAGGGCTCATATAGTGCCCCAAGGGATCATAGAACACCATATGACCCCTTAGGACACCATATGTTGCCATTAGGGGTCATATGGTGTCCTAAGGGGTCATAGAACATCATATGACCCCTTAGGACACCATATGTTGTTGTTAGGGATTATATGGTGTTGATTTGGGTCATATGGTGTCCTAAGGTGTCATAGAACACCATATGACCCCTTAGGACACCATATGACCAGTTAGGAAATCATATTACCCCTTAGGACATCATATGGTGATGTTAGGGGTCATATGGTGTCCTAAGGGGTCATAGAACACCATATGACCCCTTAGGACACCATTTGGTGTTGTTAGGGGTCATATGGTGTCCTAAGGGGTTATAGAACACCATATGACCCCATGGGACACCATATAACCTCTAACGATACCATGTGACCCCTTAGGACACCATATGGTGTCATTAGGGGTCATATGGTGTCATGTGGGGTCATATGGTGTCTTAAGGGGTCATAGAACACCACATGACCCCTTAGAACATCATATGACCCCTTAGGAAACCATATGACCCCTTTGGACACCATATGGTGTTGTTAGGGGTCATATGGTGTTCTAAGGGGTCATAAAACACCATATGATTCTCTCATATATCTTCCTTACTCTCTTATTGTCTCTCTCCATTCTCAAGGTCACCATCTCTCTCTATTTTTAAGGGGTCATATGGTGTCATATGACCCCTAACGACATCATGGTGTTCTAAGGGGTCATAAGACACCTAATGACCACTTAGGACACCATACGACCCATAATGACACCATATGGTCTCCTAAGGGGTCATATTGTTTCCTAAGGGTTTATACGGTGTCCTATGAACCCCTAGGACACCATATGACTCCGTAGGTGTTTTTAGGGATCATATTGTGTCCTAAGGGGTCATAGGGTGTCCTATGACCCCTTAAGACACCATATGATCCCATAGGACACCATATGGTGTTATTATGGGTCATATGGTGTCCTAAGGAGTCATATGGTGTCAGATGAAGGACACCATATGGTGTCATTTGGGTCATATGGTGTGCTAAGGGGTCATATGGTGTTGTATGACCCCTTAGGACACCATAGGTGTTGTTATGGGCTATATGGTGTTTTAAGGGGTCATATGGTGTCCTATGACCCCCTAAGGGGTCGTTAGAGGTCATATTGTGTCCTATGACCCTTTAGGACACCATATGACCCCTTAGGATACAATATGGTGTCGTTATGGGTCGTATGGTGTCCTGAGAGGTCATATGGTGTTCGATGACCCCTTAGGGCACCATATGACCCCTTAGGATACAATATGGTGTCGTTATGGGTCATATGGTTTCCTAAGGGGTCATATGGTGTAGGAAACCATATGAGCCCTCATATGGTGTTGTTATGGGTTGTATGGTGTCCTAAAAGGTCATATGGTGTCCTATTACCCCTTAGGACACCATATGGTGTTATTATGGTGTGCTAAGGGGTCATATGGTGTTATATGACCCATTAGGACACCATATGACCCCTTAGGACACCATATGGTGTCATTATAGGTCGTATAGTGTTCTAAGGGGTCATATGCTGTCATATAACCCCATAAGGGGTTGTTAGGGGTCATATTGTGTCCTAAGGGGTCATATCGTGTCCTATGACCCCTTAGGACACCATATGACCCCTTACGACACAATATGGTGTTGTTATGCATCGTATTGTGTCCTAAGGGGTCATATGGTGTCCTATGACCCCATAAGACACCATATGATCCCTTAGGTGTCATCAGGGATCATATTGTGTACTAATGGGTTATATGGTATCCTATGACCCCTTAGTTTACCATATGTTGTTGTTATGGGTTGTATGGTGTCCTAAGGGGTCATATGGTGTCCTATGATCCCTTAGGACACCATGTGACCCCTTAGGACACCATATAGTGTCATTCTAGGTTATATGGTGTCTTAAGGGGTCATATAGTGTTCTATGACCCCTTAGGACACCATATAACCCCTTACGTGTCGTTAGGGTTCATATTGTGTCCTAAGGGGTCATATGGTGTCTTATGACCCCTTAGGACACTATATGACCCCTTAGGTGTTGTTAGGGATCATATTGTGTTCTAAAAGGTCATATGGTGTCCTATGACCCCTAAGGACACCATATGACCCCTTAGCACACCATATAGTGTCAATATGGATCATATGGTATACTCTGGGGTCATCTGGTGTCCTATGACCCCTTAGGACACCATATAGTGTTGTTATGGGCCGTATGGTGTCATAAGGGGTCATGTGGTGTCCTATGACACCTTAGGAGACCATATGGTGTCGTTATGGGTTGTATGGTGTCCTATGACCCCTTAGGACACCATATGACCCCTTAGATGTTGTTAAGGGTCATATTGTGTCTTAAGGGGTCATATGGTGTCATATAACCCCTTAGGACACCATATGACCCCTTAGGTGTCATTAGGGATCATAGTGTCCTAAGGAGTCATATGGTGTCCTATGACCATTTAGGACACCATATGACCCTTGAGGACATCATATAGTGTCGTTATGGGTTGTATTGTATCCTAAGGGGTCATATGGTGTTCTCTTAGGGCACCATATGACTCCTTAGGCATTTTCAACGGTCATATGGTGTCTTGTGACCCCTTAGGACACCACTTGTTGTTTTTATGGGTCGTATATTAAGGAGGAGGGAGAGAGAGATAGAGAGGGAGAGACAAAACTATAGAGGGGACATATAGATAGGTGAGAGACCTAGATTTCAAGAGAGGAGTGAGATAGATAGAGGGGGATAAAGAGAGGTGGGTAACGATACCTATATGCAAAGGTAGATAGGTGGAGAGGAAGGGAGGGAGAAACCTAGAGAGGGGAGAGAGGGCGGGTTGGAGAGTTAATGAACTAGACAATGAAGATAGAGAATAAGAGAGGAAGAGAGATAATGAGAGAGTGGAGGAAGGAGATATAAATGGAGAGGGGAAGAAAGGAAGGGAGAGATCTAGAGAGGGAAGGGAGAGAGAAGAGAAGAAATAGAAGGACAAAGAGATGAGTAAGAGGGGATGGATGGAGAGGTAGAAATGGAGGGAGCGAGAGACCTAGAGAGTGAGGAGATGGATCTAGGTTTGGAGAGAGAGAAGAGAGGGAGAGTGTTCATAAATAGATAGGGGAAAGAGAAAGGGAGAGAAAGGTGGAGAGGGAGGGAGAGAACTAAAGGGTGGAAAATTAGATAAGTGATAAACCTATAGGGAAGAGAGAGGTGGGTAATAATATAGGGAGGGAGAGGTAGTGAGGTGAATAGGGAGGGAAGGAGAGCCCTAGATATGGGGAGAGAGAGGATAGAAGGGATCGGTAGTGAACAAGAGAAATGAGTGGGAGGGGAGATAAATAATAAGAGAGTGAGAGAGAAGAGAGAGGAAGGGAGTCAAGGATATAAATTAGGGTACAAGGGATGAAAGGTAGAGAGGGTGGGATATACCTAGAGAGGGGAGAGAGAAGTGAGAGAGACAAGAGAGGGAGAGAGATAGGTGTAGAGTTTAGGGAAGATAAAGATAGTGAGAACTGATCTAAAGAATGCTAATAGGAGCATGTTGATTACTGTAATTTGACTAAGTATGAAAATCAATATGATCCTCTAAAAGCAAGAATCTACATTATAACTCCTATAGAGTTGAAACCACTCTCAAACATCCTGCTAATATATACATGAAATATAACTTAAAGTGACTTATACTTAAATATTATATTTCATGTATATATTCTCCTCTCGGGATGGGTATAACTTGTGCCCAAGTTGAAAAATTTGCATCACAAAACCTTCAAATTGCACAATGCAGGACATTTGGCATGCACCAAATTTGGTGCTTGCCAAATTAAAAAAACTGACTTTTCTCATTTGGCGCACGCCAAATTTGGCGTGCGCCAAATAGGAAAAGTCAATTTTTTTCATTTGGTGAGTGCCAAATAGGGCGAGCACCATATTTGGCGCTCACCAAATGGTCTGCATTGGAAACCACCAACCCTTTAGGTTGGACTGTACTTGGGCATCCAACCCAAAGGGTTGGATGACCATTTCAGGCATAAGATGTGTTTTTAACAAAATATTAGAAAATTTTCACATATTTTTGGTTGTGCTCTCCATCAGGTTTGCACGTGTTTTAATAAAACTAAAAAAAAAAACCATAGAGACCTCAATCTCTCTCTTAGCTATCCAAGCATGTAATTATTTTCACATTGTGATTTCGTTAAGGCTTTCATCTATAATTTCTTTTGTTAGTGTGTTCGTTTTTGGTCAAAAACCAACATGCACCATTTTGGGTATAGTTTTTTACACGTTCATCGGATTTTGAAGAAACTTACATTTTTAGAAACTAGACTCTATTATACACAATTTAAAAAAAAAGTTCATTTTTGATTAGTTATCAATGATTTTAGGGGGGAGCACGCTCAAATTTCTATTTTTCAGGATGTGTCCACTTCAAAAATTAGTAAAAATCATATACTCATTAAAAAATTAGCTAAAAAATCTGGCATAAAGTAAAAGGTGTTAGCTAATTTCTCATCGAAGCGATTTTAAAAATTCAAATTTAGAGTCTAACTATCTTCAATTTGTCGTTGAAGTTCAAACTTTGTTGATTTCAGAAAAAAGTGGCATCTTAAGACTCCCTTTTGGTACCACAACTTGGTGCACATACTCATAGTGAACTTGGGTTTATATCATGTGCATTCTTGGCATACTAAAGGATCCCCCTATTTAAAAAATATATTGCCATAAACTACTTTTTTTCACCCCTCCTAATGCACAACCCTAATTAAAAGCCCCCTATTTTCACTAGATACTGCATTTTTCATAGCCTAAATTAAAAACCTCCCTATTTTCACCGATAGGCAATATATTGTACCCTCATTCTTAGGATACTAAACCCCCCAATATGAATGCACATGATATAATATTGCCCAGCTAGTGAAGTCCCCATGGAAGCATTCCTACATTTGTACTTGGTTTATCTTCTTTACAAGGGGAAAATGTTATTTCTAGACATTGGACTATGTTTTGTCTTCAAGCACTCACTATTTCTATAGGAAATTATACATTATGGGGGGCCATGTAGTCTCTCTCTTTCCTTCCTATGGAGGGATACTTGATTATATATACATGATGTATGTAGTTCTTGGGGGTATCCTTGAGACCTCCATGAATCATCTTGTTATTGCATTTTCTCTCTTTTAGAGAGGAGTTTTCTCCTACTATTTTTTCTCCTTTTTTCTATTTGTGAAAGTTGCATTGGTTTGAAAATGAGTACCTGATCAAGCCTAGTTATCGAGACTCATTCATGCATGCATTTTGCATTCATATTAGATCTCTCTCTTATCCCTAAGTTAATATTAAGGAGGGGTGTTGGAGTGTAGGTCTATATAGCCATAAAGTCTATACAGATTTTGATATTGGCAAAAAAATTCAAATTTTTTCATGATTTGAAAGGAAATTGTAGGGTTCTCGGGCCTTTTGAGCATGATAGTGACCTCCATTTTTGTGGCAAGGTACCTTTCTTTTTCAGCTACTCCTAGATTTTGCCTCGATTTTCATGCCCTTAGCCAATTTGACTCGATTTTTTAACTACAATTTTGTTAAAACAACAATTGATCTTAGGGTTTTTCGACACTACAAACATAATGACAACCTCCATTTGAGTCCAATATGCACATAAAATTCAGGTTGGATCCCTTAGGCATCCAAATAGAAACTTGATAGATTAGCATGGATACCATGTAGGAGTTGATGATTAACCATAGAAGCCAAGAATCATCTGCAAGAAAAATACCTATCACACAAAAAAGATTAAAAAAATATTGTATGGTCTATAATAACTAGAGAACTCTATATTATTACACAAAAAAATATTGGAGATACAATTACAATGAAAGAATGAATCCTTATAAAGGATGAATAAAACCCTAGGTGCAAACCCTAATGCTAAAATCAAGAGATCTAAAGCAATGCAAAGAGGAGCTAAATTAAGCTCAACTATATCTAGAACTAATGTTAGAAAGAAAAATCTCTAGATAATAAAAAGCACATAAGTTTAGCTGTGAAAGAGAAATTAAAAGACCTAATTAAAAAATAATTAGATAATTATCCTAATTATTCCAACACTCACAACCATTTTGTCTTTTGAAAAGGTTATCCTAACCATGTCAAAAGACAAAAGTACTTTCACAACCTTTTCTTTCTAAGTGACTTTAGAATTTTCTCTAATTGTGAGTATTTGGAGTTCACATCAAAATTATTTTTCAAATGTTAGTTGATCATTATTTTATTTTTTGTGAACTCTGTAAGTGTTTGTCGAGGTTACCACAACATTTTTAGGAGCTAACAAGGTGTTTTGAACCAGGTTCAAGCTAGAAGCATTGTCCAAACTCCATATGAAGAAGATGGTGAAAGAATTTAAAGAAGCTCAAGTGTTAGTGAAGATGCCTCATTCATATTTTCGGTTTAATAAATAAAGGAAAAAATAATATTGTAGATTTTCAAATAAATTGATGGGTTTGAAACCCATTAGGAAGTGTTAATGGGTTGTCATAACCAATATAATAATTGACAAAAAAATACGACTTCATGACAAATGATTTTTTAAAATAAAATTTCATTGGTGAAAGGATGATCACTAAGTATATTTGAAAATGATATTTTCCTCATTTTGAAGAGGTTTTGAAACTAATTTTAGAGGTCACTAAGGTTCCAAAAAGCAATCAAATTTTTTATAGCTAGAATTGAAATGAGAACACGTGCCAGTAGCATGAGGTCAAAGAACACACATGACAAAATTTATAGCACAATTAATACACCTCAAAGCCCAAGATATTGAATACTTGCCTACAAATGAGAAATTAATTACAAAAAGAGGTATTTTTATGTGAAATTGCTAAAGAATTGGTGAGCATGAAAGGGAAGAATTACAGATAAAGACCTAAAGGTAGTTTAGAATAATCTTATACCCTCCATGTAGTAGAATGCCATATCAAAATGGAAAGGTGCATAATATTTCTTATCCTTGTGACATATAAGAGGGAACTTCACATCAAATAGATTAACTTCATGAGTAATTAGAAATATAAGACAATATATTCGAATTCAAAATTCCTCCATATGTTTATTTAGGTATGCGTTTGAAGAGATACTTTTGATCTTTTGCAATTCCATCCTTACTAAACAAAGAACAAGTATTTTGGGTATAAACATTTATCCAACTTGTAAATAAAAATACCAAAAATTAGTGACACAAAACTAGGGCATCGAAATTTAAATCAATCCTCAAAAAGGATGAGCTGTGAGAATAACCCCCATTGACACAGACTTGGTTGAATGTGGGTTCTTACAAGTAGTTGATTTTCTTGTGGTAGTGTAAAGCACATACTTGGTCGTATAGTGCATAAATCATTATGATATTTAAGCTCAAGAGGCAATAATTAGTGCTAATAGGATTATAGAGAAACTAGATGGGAACTTTCTCACAACACTCCTTTGATTACCTCAAAGAAGGGTTTTCACAAACCTTGATGTTACATTGAATTCCCAACATTTTGTAGAGAATAAGAAGTGTCAAAATATGGTAGCTAGACATTTTTTGGCACTTACAAAGAAGGAAAGGCCATAGTTTCCCAAAAAATTATGTAGCCTACATTTTAGTAATGAAGTTTTAGACACAACGATATTGCTACACAAATTGGTCGATAGTGCGGATGCTCATAATTTCAAAGTGGAAGTACTTCTTTGTTGGCATGTTCATAGATGGAGAACAATTTATTGATTGGGGCAACATTATTGGTGACCGTATTCATGGGCATATTATAAAATTTTAGCACAATAAACACTTCTACTTGACTTCATGTTTATTTTATGGTATTGCTAGAATGAGATCTTAGTCCATATTATTTCCTATTATTTTTTTAAAATGAAGTTACTCAAGTCTATGATCATTATCTATAACTTCAATTAGAAAACAACTTCAAGATTTAAAGGAAGATAAATAATGTGTTTACCGTGTGGGTGGTTAGAGAACTTCAAAGAGATAAAAGTATGAGGATATCTCTAGAATTTGTTGAGTTAATTAATACTTATGGGAGCTTCTTCATCCAATTTCGAAGGTTCACTTACATCACAATTGGGATTTTTAACTGATTTCTAACTAAAACTTCTGGGTATGTTAAAAATAAAATTATGTTGATTAAGCTATGTTATTTTAGATTGTTGAACTAATTAAAATGTACGTAGCTTTAGAGACATAAGTCTTCCTTACTCCCTCTACCTTTCTTGTTCATGTGTTGTAATATTGAGATGGGTTCCAAGGTTTATTTTTTATTTAGACATGAACAAAATCTATTGTGTTATTGTATGGGTAGTATTTTAGCTTATTGTGAATCTTGTAGTCGTTATGATAAATTGTAGAAGTTATGCTATCCTTAGTTATTTTGGTATATGAGAAGAATACATGAATTTAACATGGGTTTAGATTAGATTCCTTGCTCGAGGATTTGGTTAGAGCCCACAAGGCTCCATGATGCTAATATAGCAAGGCAGAGAGCAAGCCTTGTTTTGTGATTTTCTCATTTGTATTCATCATTTAAGGCCATATGAGTAAATTGTATAAAGAAGTTTAAGAGTTCCATTGTTTAATAAGTGAGCAAGATATGTTGATTCCTATGTTTTATGTTAAGAACAAGTTTAATAAGTTTCTATGCATTTTTCGCTAAGGACAAGCTATGCAAATTTCTATATTTATGTTAAGAATAAGTCCTCCTAGGAAAAGGCACAAACTTTTTTCGCACTTGGGGCCAACTGGGTGCATTCCGACCAAACTTAGTTTGGCCAAACTGAGTTCGATCGAACTAAGTCTAGCAGGACTATTCCCCCGCCATGTGGCACAGGCATGTCGCCTAAATGGTGCTAAGAGTTCGACCGAACTATTGGTTACATTATCCCAATTTCTATGAGCGCCTAAACTTAGAATAGTTCAAAATAATTCAAAATAGTTCGATCAAAGTCAATCTGCTAGGACTGAGTTTGACCGAATTGAGTTCAAGCGAACTCACCTATGTGGCAGTCAAATCACCTATTTTGTCCGCATTTCTGAAACTTTTCACTTCAACTCAATTTTTTTAGGCAGAATATTTTTTTACAAAAATAAAAAAAATACCCTTTTGTAGAGCTCGAGGTCACGAATCTGGATATATGTATTTTTAATATTTTGATTAATTTTAATATTTTTATCAATTAAACATTGCGAGTAGGTTTTTTAAGTTAAAAAAGAAGCTAATTAGAAATTAAAAAAAATATTAAATGATATTTAAAATTTAAAAAATATGTTTTTCACTAGATGAAAGAATTTTCTCCAAAAGAATTTTTTTTTTTTCACTTTCGTGCACCGACAAAGCTCCTTCATAAATTTTTGTGCTTTGTTTCCCTCTACGTGCAGTCTATATAGAAAATGGACAACAAAGGATGAAAAACATGTGCATAATAGAATTTTTGAAATGCATTTGAAACTTTCAAGTGAATGTACTTGGTTGACTAGAGTAGTTGCTGAAGGAGATTACAAATGTTAGCACTTATTGGTGAAGCGCAGTAGAACCAAACCAACCATGGAACAAGAAAGAAACATTGGTATCACAGGATTTACAAGAGGTATCATTCTACTAACTAATCTTTCATTGATTCATGTGGGCCTGTGATGTGCTTACAAATGCAAATGGCATAACAATGTTTTTGGTCATTAATCATATCTAATGTGAGGGGCATTCTATATTAAAGTACTCTGTATTAGTCCTCCTGAACAAAAATGGTGGTGCTACATTGTTGACAATATGGTCTATGTTCATTATGTTGTTTGAGGTTAAATGAGGAAATGCCACTTTTGCAATATCATTAAATGCCACTTGATCATGTTAGCCCAACTTAACATGCAGTCTTCCCTGTGATTTACGGTGATTGTGATTTGGATTGTTGCTTATGTTTAGGCTAACCAATGAGTTCTTGTTTTTAACTCCCCCTTAATCTTCCAGTTTTATTTCATGCAAACAGTTGTTGATCTCCAAAAATTACATGCATCTCATGCATAATTTTTTCTCCTGTGATCTATATATCATTTGTAATTCATACAGATTAGTAGTAATGTAAATGAAGATGATTGAATTGCATTAATTCAGTTTTGAATTTTTTTCTCTATTTTGCTTGCAAGTTTTGCTTCTTTCTTTTCTGCTAGATCTATTTTATTTTGTAGGGATAGCTACAAAATTCTACATGGTATCAAAGCTAGATTGCTAGAAAGAAGAAGCATCAGGCAGATTTTTGAAGATTACCATCATCATGGAAGTTGATGTAGACCTCTATTTCTAGATGTATGCATATTCTTCTCCTAATTTTTGCATGCTCCTTGCTTTTTTTTTTTTTTTTTCTATATTGATTCTTTAAAAATTGTATGTGCTTTACAAGCACGACATGATAAAGATCTAGACAATTTGGGGTTTTGTAATAAAAATTGAACTTTTAGAAAGTTTGTATGGGTTTTTTTTTTCTTAAAGCATCTACTATAGGTTTATTTCAATAAGTTTCCTAATAAAATAGAAGATTAAAGTTGCTATGCACTCTTCCTCCAATTGATAGCCAAAATTATTCTTTTGTTCTACATTCCTGTCTACATGAGATTCCAATGTTGCAACTTTGTTTGCTCCTAGAGATTATTTCTAGTAGGTTCCTGACTACACGAGATTCCAAAGTTGCATCCCTGAGTGCTTCCAGAGTTTCTTTCTAGTGGGACATTATTGGGCAATGGATAAACAATGGCATCATGCTAATCAGAGGACATTTTGCAGTTTTTCAGCTTGGAGCACATTTCTGTAGATTCATATCTTCATGTCTTTAGATGATCAGTTTTTGTATTCAGAGACCGTGTACCTATCCGTTCATCCATTTGAGGAACGCAAAATATGTACAACTGCATTTTCAAAGTATCCCAAAGGTACTCATGCAATGGTTTCTATGATTGTGTACAATCCTGTTGCAGTGTGGATTCATTTGCAGTTCTTCTTCATCAACAATTGCAGCTTTCTTCTATAGTTTGAATAAGGGTTTGGAGTTTCTCTCAGTTGGGTTTTCTCCTTTGTTCTTTGTAATTGGGTTCTTGATTAGGCTTTGTTGCCAAGACCCACATCTCTCCTAAGTTAGGCCTAAGGGGGGGTGTTAGCACAACTTAACATGCAGTTTTCCTTGTGATTTACGGTGATTGTGATTTGCATTCTTTCTTATGTTTAAGCTAACCAAGGAGTTCTTGTTTTTAACTCCCTCTTCATCTTCCAGTTCTATTTCATGCAAACAGTTGTTGATCTCTATAAATTTCATGCATCACATGCATAATTTATGCTCTTGTGATCTATATATCATTTGTAATTCATACAGATTAGTAGTAATGTAAATGAAGATGATTGAATTGCATTAATTTAGTTTTGATTTTTTTTCTCTATTTTGCTTGCAAGTTTTGCTTCTTTATTTTCTGATAGATCTATTTTATTTTGCAGGGATAGCTGCAAAATTCTACAGATCAAAGCCTCAACATGCCAAGATATTCATGCTGCAAGATTTTCAAAATCTCTAACGCAATAAAATTTTGTGTCCCCGTAGTATGTTGCTCATATGATGCTAATAAAATTTTGACGTTTTCAAAGTATTTTGCCAAACAAACCAAGTTTATCTAGAGTCTTGATAGTAGATTGAAGAAAACTAGGCTTTCACAAGTAGAACTGGTGGATATTCTAGGCCTGCCCTTCTTTTACATGACAATAATGTACTCGATTTCTCCTGCATGATATTTAGTTGATTGTGATGTTCAACATTAATGAGATATACAACTTCTTCAACCTTAGAAGATCCAGTATATAGGAGGAATTCAAGCTTATCATATTCAGAATGCATAATCATAAGCTCTTCAAGAATGCTATGAGACATCTCAACAAGGCACATTTATAAAATCATACCTTGGAGAGTTATGATGGTAGTTTGGTTATACATTTTGTGCACACCGAGTCATTTTCATGGACAAGTTTGGTATAAGAAAAATTCACATAAGATATTAGAGGTGTTCATTGAAGGTATAAGAAAGTTTTTGTTAACACTTTATCATGGGTGTATTATTGATTAACAATGACACCTTTGTTAATTTTGTTTAATGATTATATGGATGATTATATAATCAACAAAAAAATGAACTTGTAAGGATCAAGAAGATGACAATGAAGAAAGGAAAATCATATGAAAAGAATAACAAGTAAAGTGCTCCAATGGATGTTTAATTCAGTTTCAAGTTTTGGGATTGTCTTTGGTACATCTATTGAGGCCTCCAAAGACTCATCTAAGATATCAAATGGATAATCTATAATAGGTTCATTTTGGAGGCTAGTGGCATCAGAGGATGGAGGAATTTCCATCATCTCAAGTTAGCTTCTCACTTTGAGATGGTATTATGCATGAGAAGCATTTTGAACATCTTTTGTTTATGCTTTCCATTTTGCTTTCTTTGTCGATGTTGATAGATTTGAAGAATAAATGTATTGTGAAGGTTGTATTTCGAAGATAAGTTTGGGATTTGGTAAAAAGATCGAGTATGAATGGTTACCAAGAGAGTTAATGAGACCATGATAGAGAATTATCACCCTTACAAGGGCCAAGAGACATTTTGGTGGGTTTTTGTCCAGAATAATTCAGTTTTTGTGATTTGATATTTTGGGATTGAGATCTCAAGGATTCAACTCAGGGCTACACCTTTACAAGGGTCATGAGGCAACTTCGGGAGTTCCACTTGATTCAAGATTTGGTTCTTCAAGGAAATATATTCTTGAATATATGTATTTATTTAATGTAATTAGCAAGTTTTGTAGTGTAATCCTTAATGGGGTGTCCCCAGGGTAAGGTAAATTTGATGATTTAAGGAACAATGTATTAGGGTAGGGAATGTTGGTGTAAGAATAGTTATACATTGTCAACAGTTATGATGTTGAGCAGTTGTGATAGTTATGATGTAGTTGGCAGTTGCCAAATTGAATTCTTCACTTTATATGTGCACGTGATTCATCAAATAATAACCAACAAATCTACTATTCATCTTTGTTTCTATCAAATTGCTTGGTTATATGAATTTACACCTTTTTAATGTTTTCTCTACCATAAGATTTGTTATGATTATTTTTTATTTCACTTGTTTCTGTTGTTTCAATGCATCACAATCTTCTTAAATATATTGTGGTGGACCTAATATTATTTTTTAACACATTTTTATAATAAATTTATAAATATTTATTACCTTTTAATAAAATTTATGTCACAATTATGATAATTTGAGTTTAAATACATAAATAATTGATGTAAGAGCATCATTGATTTTCTACTATCCACATCTCCCTAAAATTAATAATAATAAAGTGATTATCTCTAATAATTTATATTTGTTGCCTTGCTTTTAGACTTGTTGTCAATAGTTTATTCACTTGTATTAGTGCAACTATTTTCCATAATTCCTGAAAGTATTAGCAACAAATTGAGAGTATAAAGAGGCTCATTAATTCTCAACTTATTTATTGTTGTGCATAACTATGTCACAAAAAGGCCATTTCTTGGGGGTAATGGGGCATAATTTATCAAAAATAGTTATATGGAATCTAAATAATAGTTATCAATCCAATTTCTTTCTTTCATTTTGAGTGATAGTGAAAATTTTCCATGAAATGTTATTTAAAATATCTTTTTGTTGTGGTGAAAAGGATATTATTTCTAGTTTGGGTAATTCATTGTCAATTGAAATCTAGAGTGGCCACAAATGGTAGAGTGGGAAAATAATAATAATTTATATATTTATGATGATGTACTCTAAGGAAATTTATTAATGAATTGTTTCTCCCTTAAGCCTTTGATGTTATCTTATCTTGTGTGGTGGCTATGGAAGATATGTTGGGTCTCAATGAACCACCCCCAAGTATTAATGTGAAATTGGTCTATGGAAATTGTTGTGATATGGGAGTGGATGGTGCCATCTTTATGGATGTCCTTTCTATTTCATTCAAAGTTTCTATAAGTAGAGTATAGTAAAATTAGCCTTAATTTTTTCTACTTCTCTCTCGAGCTTGTTTGAGATGGATATTCTTATTGAATCCCACTCATGAAAATTGATCTCTAGGCTTTGAGAAATCAAGAGAGGGTCTTCTACACACTTGTTCACCACCACTATGATTATAAGTAATAGGCCATGATTCAAAAGAATGAGTTGAAATGTAATAGGTCATGATTTAAAAGAATGAGTTGAATATAGTTTCATGGCCATTTACTTCCTAGAAATTGTTTTGATATAAGTAATTTTATATCTTTCAAATCATGTATATCTCAATAGATGTTAATTCTCCAAATAAATAAACTCGAACTAATATCAAGTTCAACATATAATATAACATAACTTAACACTAAAAATACTTTAACAAAATCAATTGTATGCTATATATGCTATGGTGTGATGAATTGATTCATATAGTGAACCTAAATATAATAAGTGGTACTTGAAATTCAAAGTGAGAGTGATCAAAGTTTCTATGCACAGACAATTCAAATATTTTATAACAATATCAAATTTAGGTATGTAAAATTGTTAGCATTTTAATGGTCATATCTTGTGAGGTTTGCCAAAAGTCTAAAACCCTCATGGCTTTTTTATTTGAAATTTTATGCTTTTAGCTTTGAAAGTGATGGTGACTTTCTAAGCCAGTGGAGATAACTTAAACCATGCTTTATGTTCTAAGCCTCATTGTGTGATTAACCCCTTAGTCTGAGGTACTAGCTATCTCTTCCCCCTTGTTCATGAAATTGTATGCCTTAGGCTATGCTATTTTGAAAGTTGTACAAGGTTTGTACTTACTTACTATACACATGTAAAAGATAGTGCGTCGCATGTAGTCTAGTGCAGTGCAATTTCATGACAAGAGTCTGAGTGTGAAGTGAATGTAGGCTATCACACAATTCCGAAATGTGTACTCGGGACTCTAATTTTGGTTGGCTCCACCAAGGAGAAGTCACCATTGGCTAAATGGTCTGCCGGCCTTGTTGAGCTCGATTGTTAAGATCATATTTTTTTATTGAAGATGTGATGATAGGTCTTCTCTTAGTTGCTCAGGCATTGACATGGCAATGTAATTTCATGATCTGGGCCACTCTCACTTCTGTGTGTTGACATCCCAGTATAATTTTTGAGTAGACAACATCCAAGGCTGTGATAATGTGATATGTTGGGACATTCTTGTAACGGTGACTAGGTTTGAATGGCTATGACTAGGTTCAAAGAATGCTTCACGACTGACGCATATTATTAAAGATAAGCAACTAAGACGAGTGTCATTTTATAATTTCAAGGCACATTTTCTTTGCATCACAACTTGAAAAAGATGCATTTTAAATTCTTTGCATTAAGGGGTGTGACTTGTGTTGTCCATTGATCTGATTCCTCATGTAAATCAATGGTTGTATAAGCATTTCATGCAAATTTTGACTGATCTGAAATTCAATGCAAAATGTTGTGAGTGGTGTAGAGTTTTAGGCATGACACGAGAGCTCTATGGAATTATTATCAAAGAATGGAGAAGGTTAATTGGGCATCTACTATGAAGAAAATAACATATTCGATTTTTGTTCATTACTAGTCCTAGTTGATAAATAATGTGGATTCTTTATCGAGGTAAAGAGTATGTCTTTAAAAAAAACTAATTGTGATTTTGAACACACTTCTCATATACCCATCACTGATTGTGATTTTGAACACACTTCTCATATTTTGTCATAGATTTCTCATTTGTGCTTCATATCATTTGTGTCCATTTTAGATATATTTATATGTGAATATTTCGATAAGAGAAATCTATGACAAAAATATGAGAAGTGTGTTCAAAATCACAATCAGTGATGGGTATATGAAGGCCAATGGTCACGTGACTGTTTGTCTTCCCCAGACTCTTCATTGCATATCTGATATGTTTATATAAATGGTTGTGTGCAGTCCATACATGATGTACTGTAGAATTAATATTGGTTAATAAGACAATTCCCTGCATTTCTGGTGGAAGTAGCCACTTAGTGGTGAACCACGTTAAACCTTGTATTGTGTGTTTTCTTTTCTGCTGTTTTGTTTTCGCTTCTCTGCTCATTCTATTGTTGATTATCATGTTTTTCTGCTCGATTTAAAACTAACAATCAATAGAGTTTTTAACAAAACTAACTTCTCATGCTTCACCAGAGAAAGGCAACAATCGAACGTTTCAAATAACTAAGAAAGAATTAAAAAATCAAAGACCATTGTACATGATTTCAATAGAGTCAAAATGACTACTTCAATCACCAGATAAAGAAATTAGTTTATATTATTTAAGAGAGCATGATGTCTCCTGCAGGCCCACACATATAAAAAATTGATACATTTTAGAAAATTTCTGAAATTTAAATACATTTTCTCATATTTCCAGAGTTCAAGCTATTGTTGAGTATAACAACTGCTATAAACAAATTTCCTGATTCTAATGTCATTTGGTGGATAGGAATCCAAGGATTGATGTTAATTCTGGATGAAAATTTTGAAATTTCATACTCCAGGAAAGAAACTTTCCTATTGAATTAGAAAAAATAGTAATAATTGCAACCAGTACTGACACAAAGATCTCTATTACTTGTGCCGTGCAGATGTTACTAGTGGCCTTATCTCAGCTGATGTGCTGTTCCCTCATCTGCATTGCCATCCTCAGCGTAGGCTTTCCATGAGAATCCATGCTGACTTCGATAATCCTTCCAGGTATAATTCTTTTGTACTCTTGAGAGTTAGCCAAGAAACCAGCATGAGACTCTCCATACCCCATGGGAACACCAAATCTCTAAGCAGACCCAACAACAATATCCATCTCAAATTCTCCAGGAGGCTTGGGCATTGTGAGGGCCAACAAATCAGTAGCCATGACAACCTTCACACCATTAGCATGAGCATTTTGTAATAAAACAATTTCACCTCTGTCCCAGGGTACTGCAGAAGCACCCCACAAACATCCTTGGAGCTAGCACCAAAATCCTTCATATCAGATCTAACGACATTTAAGCCGAAATCACCTGCCCTTGTTTGGCACACATCAAATGTCTGCAGATGGCAATTGGTAACAAGGAGAAAAGTCTTTTTGTTACCTCGGTTATATTGTTACACATTGCCATAGCCTTTGCAGCAGCAGTACCATCGTCTTAAAGATAAACATTTGACATGGAGATCCCTGTAAGATTTGATATAGTCGAATACAAATTTAAATAACAAATCCTGCAGTCTGATTGGTTGACCAAAGGAAGATTAATCACAGTGTAAAATTACTCCTTCCCGAGAGTTCCATGGCAGGAACTAATAAAATAAAATAAGCTAAATATTTTCTAACAATTTATATTCAACATGCTATTTAAATAAACAATGTTGTATAAAGAAATCAGTTTTAGTGTTCAGCCAAGAATTTCAGCCCAGAGAGAAAATAGAGTACATATTATTATTTGTTGTTTTGAAAAACAACTTTAATTTTACAGTTCTTAAAAAAAATCTATTTGTGCAAAAACTATTGCTGGTGAAAGAAATTCAGTAAATGTTGATTGTCTGTCCTTTAACTGCTCTCACTTTCATCTGTGCTGACATTTGGATGGACCGCTCTATTGCTTGTAGTCAACAGATTCTGCACAGATGAATGTTCTCTTAAGTCGCCACATGCCCTGCCATACACCATCTTTTCCAGCATACTCTCCACCTCTCTCATCGTTGGTCTGTCCCCTGTATTTTCACTTACGCATTGCAGTCCCAATCCAACAAAACTAAGCAGGCAACTGCCATGATCAGAGGATTCCAGTTCTTCACCAGTGATTTCAGGTGTAGTACTACTACTGGACTCACCTACAGTTCGTTGATCAACCAGCAGCTCTCTGTCCAGACTCCACCACTCCCTCCAGTGCCTCAGGGAATGCACTTCTCACCCATCTGGGCAAAGTGTTGTCTCCAGAGAACATACCGTCAATAGGCCTCTTTTTAGTAACCATTTCAAGGATGAGAATCCTGAAGCTGTAAACGTCTCCCTTGGTACTCACTTCTCCTCCCAATCCATATTCTTGCAACATCAAAAAAGTGATTTTATTGTTTTAGAACACAACTAATATATGGAGATAAAGAAAACCCAGACAAACAAGTAATACCGGGAAAAATATCAAGCTTGGGTTTTTACCTGGAGCAAGGTAGCCTGTTGTTCCCTTCAGTCTAGATGTACTGCTACTTGCAGAAACAGGGGACATCAATAGACGGGAAATTCCAAAATCAGCCACATGGGCTGTCATGGTTTCGTCCATTAACACATTTGAGGGTTTCAAGTCGCAGTGAACAACAGGGGGAGAACAATCGTGATGTAAATAAGCCATCCCATGTGCCACATCAAGTGCAATGTTCACCATCATCTTCAAACTCAAGCTACACTGCAGTTCAGCCCTGTGGAGGTGTTGTTCTAGGCTCCCCTGTGACATAAATTCCAATACCAGAGCCCTCAAATCTCCAGCAGAGGAAGAGGACAAGACTTTCACAAGATTGCGGTGCCTAATTTTTCTCAGTACTCTGCATTCCCTGACGAAATGCTTGTATGAATTTTGAGGGTCCCGATCGAATAACTTAACAGCCACCAACTTCTTATCAGACAAGAGCCCTTTGTAGACAGACCCGAAGCTACCATTGCCTAGTAAATTAGCGGCACTAAATCCCTGGGTTGCTTTGTGAAGTTCTTGGCTAGAAATTTGCATGAAACCTTGCCCAAACAAACTATCTATAATTGGTGCCCTTTTAATTCTTCTGTAGAAAATGTAAAATGCCCCTAAAATGCAACACAATGCGAAGAATGTGCTAATTGAAGCAACCAAGAGAATATTTGTGTTCAATGCATCATGATTTTTGTCAGAGCTTGTACAATTTGGTAAGTTCAACCAGCCCGAGGCTGCACATAATCCTGGATTTGCCAAAAATGATGTTGCGCTTAGGTTTCTGAAAGCTCCTTGATTTGGGACTGATCCATTCAATTTATTGTATGAAAAGTTTAAATGCTGGAGCATGGTGAAATTTGCAATAGAATGTGGCACTGGCCCAGAAAACTCATTGAAAGACATGTCAATGCCTTCGAGGCTCTTAAGCTGCCCTATTGATATTGGCACCATTCCCCCAAATTCGTTTTCGGCAAGGTTCAGGTATTTCAATCCAGAGCATCTGCCAATATCGCCAGGGATAGGTCCTGACAGTTTATTGGCTGAGATATCTATGGCTTGAACCTGTTCCATTCTTCCCAGCGAAGGCAATCTTCCTGTCAATGAATTGTGTGAACAATTGAGATAAAATGCCAATGAACTGAGGTTTGAGATTTCCATGGGGATATTTCCTGTAAGGCTGTTGTATGAGAGGTCAATCTTCAACAGGCGGAAACAATGCCCAATGGCATTCGGTATCCTTCCTGTGAGCTCATTATGACTTAATTGAAGTTCCGTCAGCTGTTGCAGACTACCCAAATTTGAAGGAATTTCTCCAGAAATTTGATTTAGCGCAAGCAATAGATATACTAGGTTTACCAGCATCTTAAACTCTAACGGAATGCTGCCTTGCAATTTATTGGAGCTCAAATCCAACAATTGTAGATTCTTCAGATGGCCCAATGCACTCGGAACCTGCCCAATTACATTGTTATCACTGAGATTGAAATTGGTCAACTCAGTAAGGTTGCCAATCTCGTCTGGTATGTTTCCAGTGATGTTGTTGCCGCCCAAAAGCAGTTTTGATAGCCTAGGAGAGAGGTTTCCTATGCCCCTTGATAAAATGCCACTGAAATTGTTTCCATGCAGTTCCAGCACTTCAAGGATGGAGCAGTTAGAAAGTACATCTAATACACACACTGTAGCACAGTGTCCATTTGACAGGCTATTAGATCCAAGGTACAGTCTCTGCAGAGCAGTTAGCCTTCCCAATTCTTGACGCACCACACCACTTAAAAGGTTGAATGAGAGATCAAGAATTGAGAGTTGAGAACAATTTCCTACAGACTTTGGGATAACCCCATGAAATTGATTACCTCCAGCATAAAATACTTGTAAGTTGGGGAGCTTAAGGCCAATATCTGCAGGAATGGAGCCCACGAACATATTTACTGCCAGTCCAAAAAACTGCAATTGTGTACAGTTTAACAGAAGCGGAAAAATATTTCCCTCGAAGTTATTAGCAGCAAGAACAAGTGTCTGTAGACGAGTCAGCATCGTAAATTCTCGGGGTATTGCTCCGCTCAAGTTGTTATAATCTACTGCAAAATAACGGAGCGCGGAACAATTTCCTAGAGATTTTGGGATGCTGCCGTTTAACTGATTGTACATCAGATCCATAAATTGCAATTTGGGTAACTTATAGCCTATAACCTCTGGAATTGTACCTTCAAACTTGTTTTTCCCTAACTCCAATAACTTCAAATCAGTATAGTTCATGAGAAAATAAATTGATCCTCCAAGGCTATTATTACTGACCCGTAGTTCCCGCAGTCGGGTAAGTGAAGACAATTCTGCAGGAATGGTGCCATACAAGGAATTGGAAGACAAATCGAGTCTCTCCGGAGACGAACAATTCATCAGGGCCATGGGAATGCTACCAGTAAGACTTGTTGGAAGTGGAGACACTCTGAGAGGGGGGGGTGAATCAGAGTGTAACGATTTTCACAAGTATTTCTTCATAACTTGACAATCTTGTTTAACAATAAGCACAGATGAATGTAAGATGAAAGGCTAAACAAATGAGACTTAACACCTTAAACTAACATTGTTAACAATGCAAGGAATACATAATAAGACCAAATAAAAAAACTTGAATCATGTTTTTCAGAAAACAAAAAGTTTTTGATTCTTTTACAAGAACATAGAACAGTTAAAAGTTTTTGATTCTTTTACAAGAACATAGAACAGTTAAACGAGTATTGCAAAGATTGCATCACATAAGATCAAGCAAAACAGAGTATGAAATGAAGGAAGCAAAAGACATATAGTATCAGAGCATAAACCAGTAAGTCAAACTGAGACAAGACAGGGCACATAACACCATAGTTTTCATGAGTGGAAAACCCTCCTGGGGTAGAAAAACCACTCGGTAAGATCCCTTATATTATTTCAAAGAGCACCAACTCAGTACACAAGATTTAGAAACCACAAGGCCTCAAGGAGCACCAACCCCTCTTTCTTATCCAATAGAAACATTCCAACTCAAGCTACAGTCACTGGTAATTTTATGAATGCACTTAATTCTGCAGTCACAAAACCATCAGTGATTGGAGCGAGTATATTTTACCAATCTGTACAAATGATTCTCTCTAAATGATTTTTGCAACAATATTCTTCAAGGCTTTGAATCATAGATAGATAAAAATGACATTCTTTTAAAGACATTAAAAAACTATCAGAGAGAAAACTCAATCTCTGAACATCAAGATAATTTCAACCATTATAGCCTCAAGTACTCTGCAACAAAACAGAGTAATACTCTCAAACCCTCGACTATCAAAAATCTCTGATAGTCTTTTGTTATACACAGCACTTTGTTTTTCTTTTTCAACAAATTCTTTGTCTTTCCCTTATTCACACTTCTCACCACGATTTCAATATATACTGTTCTGTATTTAAACTGTTTTCTTCCCCAAACAAAAAACGTCTTCAAGAATAACCCTCGTATAGGGTTACCAAACCCTTACGGGAATTTGCAAACTGAAAACAAATAACCGATTAACTGTGCAACGGAAAGAGAAGCTGAGAGATAAACTAAAGATGCTTGAATTTCCCAAATTTGAAAACCAAAAATAAAGCAAAGTCTGTTTCCTTATTTCCATTTTTCATGACTGAAAAACCAGATTCGAAATACCTGAATCTTTTTAAACAGATGAACAAGAATAATACCTGTAATACGCAACCTCATTGATAACTGAAAAGAAACTAACCAGAAATCCATTTAGCTCACTGTTAAACCCACTCTTGCATCATTCTTTCCAACCAAACAAACTAACTTCGAGCTCCTTTGCTTCAGCGGCGGCCGCATCTCTCATGGCGTCTAGGGTTTGAGACGGACTTCAACCAACAATAAACTTGTTCAAAAACAAATGAAACAAAGCGATGCTTCCAAAAACTTTTAATCTGTCGGTCACAAAGAGTATTCCGAAGTATATGCTACTAGACCGTAGACATATTAAACACAATATTAACCAAAGATACCACTCAATAAATGCCAAGTCAGTGTTATTCACTGTATCCGTGTCACCAGCCTGGCCCGAGAGAAAGGCGTTTTAAAAATATAACACGTCAGCTTAATTCAATGTATCCATGTCACCAACCTGACCCGAGAGAAAGGCTTTTTAAGAATACAACCACATGTTTAATACACTTGCCTCAAAATATGAAACTTAAGCAACATAACTTCCCCCTTTTTATTTTCTTGTCATCCAGGACAAAAGTATCAAAGAGCAACAAGACTATTGTTAAGAAAGACAATCTCCTCAGTCTCCATTATTTGCCAATCTCCATTGAGATGCTACCGTTGAGTTTGTTGGAACGCAGATACAGATATCGTAATCTGGTCAATGTTGTTAATATCTCAGACGGAATTGGTCCTTCAAGCGCATTCCAGGACAGTGATAGGACACGCAATTTTGTGCAGTTACTTAATGACCTGGGGATGGTGCCTGCTAAAAGATTATTGCCAAGATCTAGTCTTTTAAGTGCAGTGCAATTTGCCAAGCCTTGAGGGATGATACCACTCAATTTATTGAAAGGGATGTCGAGAATCTTCAAGTTATGCAAGGAACTCAACTCTGCTGGAATGTTTCCACTTAACAGATTATTGTTTAATCGGAGTTGTAAAAGATTTGTGCAGGCACACAGACTAACCGGAATTGAACCTTGCAAGTTGTTTTGATAGAGCTTAATGTACTGCAACTTTTCTAATTTACCAAGCTCTTGGGGAATGTGAGCAGAGAAATAATTATAAGAGAGGTCGAGTATTGTAAGAAAGGACAAATTGCCTATGTGAGGGGGTATGTTACCAGCCAATCCCTTGTATTTGAGAACCACGCTCACAACCCTTTGATTACAATCGCAAGTTATTCCAGTCCAGTTGCAAATGTTGTTTCCATTTACCCAGGCGGACAATGAAAGAGTTGCATCCTTTTTTACTGACCTTTTTATTTCGAGCAAGGCTTCTGCATCAATCTGATTTTGGTATTGCAACTCATTGGATGAAAACGTAAGAAAGATAAAAGTAGTGAAGATGAGTAAAAGAACGGACTCTTTCAAATTGTTCATTTCTGAAAGCAGGATTAATCAACCCAGTTCTTGTTTACCCGTTCTTGGTAAAAGGATAAAGCTACATTTCAATGGAAATGGTAAAGCTTTAAGCACAGACGTAAGTCAAGGGGAGAGACGCCATTGAGGTTAGTAATCTACATAGGTATTGTTGATAATTTTTGGTAGTTTACAAATATACTTTAAACTAAGTATCTCAAAGTTAGTAATTAGAATTTTTTTTATTTTTTATGGGGATCCAGATCTGTGAGCACGACAGCCCAGTAAGAGCATGAAGTCCGCGAGCTGCCAGTCCAGCGAGGGCCTTCACAAAGTCTTTTTTGCCAGTTGATACGTGGGCACAAGCCAATAATAGGTTGAACCTTTTTCGGCTAAGAGCCAAGGACTGAGGGGTATCCATTCTGCCATAATGGTTATTGTGGATATTAAAAATTGGATTTTCAGAATTATTTTAAATATTATTTTTAGATATTATTTTACTTTTGCCTAGATCTAAGGTCTTTTATTTTGATCAACAAATTGAATAGGTTATATAATAGAAAATAGTGAATGACAATTTACATGTTTGTGCATTCAACTAACACAATCTATAGTGTTCGATTGTTTTTAATCAAGCATACAAAGTGCAAAAAAGTTACTAGTAATTAAGAATAGCACCATTGCTAGTGCTGAAGTATGTTGAGCACTTGCAACATCCACTCATGAGACACCAATAAAGATAATCCATGGTGCTTGATCATTATTCATCAAGCATACAAAGTATACAAAATTGCTAGTGATTAAGAATAACACCATTGCAGGTGCTAAAGTGTGTTGAGCATTAGCAACATCCACTCATGAGACACCAATAAACACAATCCATGTTGTTTGATCATTATTGATCAAGCATACAAAGTATATAAAATTGCTAGGGACTAAGAATAGCACCACTGCTAGTGCTGAAATATATTGAGCACTTGCAACATCCACTCATGAGCAAAATATGAATCATTTCTCCTCAAGGAACCCACCCAGTGTTGTAATATAGATGACAAACTTGGAAATTCTAAGTTTAACTAAATATGGCATTTTTCACCAATAGACATGTCATCTTTTTATCGGCCTAAAATTTTAATATATTGCATGATCATAGATATACCTTTCTTTCCTAGATGATACTTTAATGAAGATCAATAATCAATTTACAGAATAATGAACTATGTGCTTCACTCACCTTCCATGATTTTAGCCACAAAACTCTAATACTACTACTATAGGATCTAAGATCTAATATACATAAAATAATAATAAATATTTGTATTTTGAACTGACACAAATAAACACACATAATATAACATATTTGAGTCAAATTTATAATATTAAATATGGACTTGTAAATCCATCTACTTTCAACCACTTGGATAACTATCAAATACTCATAAAATAACTATCTAATAACTATTTGAGCACATTAAACAATCAATCAACATTAACATTATAACATAATAAACCTACACGATATATTTAATCATAACATCTAATAGCCTAGACAAATCATTCAAATACATCAATACCTTCAAGAGTATCAACTTGTTCTATTGTTATTAGCACCATTCCCTCCAATTCATATTTGGTAACATTTCAATGTTCTGATCCCAAGCAACAACCAATATTGCCAAGGATAGGCCATAAGACTTATTAAGCTAAGATATCTATAACCTAAATTTATTGTATTCAACCTAGCAAAGGTAATATTCTTGTCATTTTTTGGTAGAATTTATTGAAAAAATTATCAATAATCATATTCTTGTTGGATTCAAATAGTAAATATGTTTTGCATTTGTGATTGCAATCTCCTTGTGTGTATGGGTAGTTTGTGTAATCTAAAACTTTTCTACATTCAATAAAAAATGAAATTCTTATTTCTCCAAACATCTTGTTTTGTGTTCCATTGTTACTCTAGGGACGTCTAGTAAGTAATTATTCAATTGACTTGTTATTAATACTATATCATTTATGTGGGTCATTAAATCTATTCATTTTTAACATGTGATAAAATGCATAGCACATACCTTTGTCACTTTGTCCAACACAACATGATGATCATGTTGCCCAATGGGCATATCAAGCATGCTTTGTATACCCTTTTTCTTTTTTTCTTTTTTTTTCATATTCAATGGATATATGTTGGCAAGTCAAAGAGCAAAAATAGAGCCAACTACAGGGTACTGCAAATGGTTTGTGAGATAAGGATAGATCACTAGTCAACCTTAGGAGTCACGTCCCTTCACGGGATATTGTATATATGTTGATTGTAAATCATATCCAGTAGACACCAATAACTAAGATACTGAGATAAGCAATGTATGTATGAAGCAAAGACTAAGACCTATATTTTGATATAAAGATATACTATAATAAAAGGAGATACTAGTTCTACACGTATGTGCTATGATGAATGGATGTTTCTTTTGTTGATGATAAAGTATGGATTCTCTATTATATTAAGTCACTTCCATAAATGCTTAATTCTCTTATTGTGTCCTATGGGGTATAAACTAACTACATAAGAGATCTTGGGGTAGAGATCTTCAAACTATACAACCCCATTTCTCTTGCTAACAGTGTACAACCATAATAAATACACCCCAAGTGCCTTTTTCCTTTTCCTACATCTTTTAAAAAATGATAATTTTAGATAAAAGTGTGCATTGCACAAACTTTTGGCCAATCCTTAAATAAGACAAAAATGTACACAATACATGCCCTTCTTTTTGTTTTCGATTTTCATTTTTTTTTAGTTTTTAAAATTATTGCTAGTTTAAATTTTTAGTACATTAATATAACTTTTATAAAAAAATAAACACCTTAAACATCATCAAAGTATCATGATAAAATCAACAAAAGAGTACGTAAAAAAAAAACTCTTGATGACTATCTAAAATAGAGTAATAAATATAAATCAAAAGATTTTATAAATAATAATAAATTTTATTGTTTCAAAAATATACAATATATATTTTATGAAAATTTAAAATAATTAAACATAATAAGTTTTTTAAGTAAATAAATCTTATAATTATGAATTATAATATACTTATAAAAAAATCACAACATAATTTCTTAAAATTTAGAAAAAATTATAACAAGCAAATAAAAGAATAGATAACATAATTTATTAAAAATAAATTAAAAGAGCTCAATACATTCTTTGTTTAGCAATTTAAATAGTTTATAAAAGAGCAAATAACAACATTGATAACCTTTTATATATATATATATATATATATATATATATATATATATATATATATATATATATATATATATATATATATATATATATATATATATAAGAGTTTGGTATATTATATTTGTGATCTATGATCAAATGCATACAAATTATATTTGTGATTAAAATTGACATATTTAATTATATTATATAGGGTAAAAGTACAAACCTGTGTCACACTTTTACAAAGGAAAAGGTTAACACAACAATAAGTGTTCAATTTCGTCGTCATAAAAGTGGCATTAGTATTTTGAATTTGAAAATGATGTAAACTGATGAAATGTGTAGAATTTGATGAAGTTTAAGTCTACTATTTTTTGAAACTTTTTTGTCAATAATTGATATTTTTTTTATAGCTTTAAAGACAATTTTTTTTATTGCTGAAAATCAGGGGGTTTTGTTCCCACCAAAAAAGAAAATGTAAATCAACTTATTTTTTCCAATTGTGATGTCCCTTATAGATGACATACATATATAGTGTATCAAAAAAAATAAAAATTTGATGTATATTTTCTTTGTTATAGCATTTAGAAGTCGAATATACCAAAATTTGATAGTTTTTTTCTCTCACCATAATTTGTCTATTCAATTTATGATAATCAAAAAACAAAAGATAGCCTTTTGGAGAAGACTCTCTCCTCTAGTGAACCATATTTTTTTCAATTTTTTTTTAGGTTATTCAATATTTTTTTTGTTTTTCAAACCAGCCTCTTACCGAACATTAGAATACCTACTTGTATTTTTTATTTTATATATATTAAATGTAATCAAAACATTATAAAAATTATATGAGTAGATTCTTGACTTCGATCTCTACAAAAGGGTATTTTTTTATTTTTTTAATAAATTGAATTTACCTATTGAATTTTGTTGTAGAAGTCAGAAGTTTTAGAAAATGACCAAATTTGGTGATGTGGTTGCCACTTAGGATGCCACTTAGACGGTTCCGGCCAGAACCCTATCAAAACTTGTAAAACAACTCAAGTACCACAATCACATAAACTTGTAAAACAACTCAAGTTTCCCACCCATATCAGCTTGTAAAACAACTCAAGTTTCCAACCCATATCGGCTTGTAAAACAACTCAGGCTTTCATACACATTGAACTTGAAACAGACAACGCAAATACATCATATTCTGATCAAAACAACAACTTGATAATCTATACATAACTTGGAAAATTGCACATCAAAACAAGTTATACAAACACTCATATTGGACAACTACATAAAATCATGACAGCACGACACAAATATCGAATCTGGGGCATCACACATCGAATCCAGAGCACGACTTGCAAATTAAAAGAATGACACAAAAATTGCATTTGATCATAAAAACACAAAAACAATCATTTTTCTTTGAAATAACATGTGCACACACGTCACTTCAAAGAGGGGCAAAATGTAGACGTATAAAAATGACCATATTCCTAAATGAATATTTTATGTTCATTTCCCTATTTAATTAAATCCAATTTAATTAAATTATCCACATTCTTCTATTTAATTAAGTAAATCACTTAATTAAATTCACTATACCATTTAAAGAATAAATCATTTTATTCAATTAAATTCCCCTAGCCACTTTTAATTAAATTCAAATTTAATTAAATAGTTATCCTAAATTAAATTTATTTAATTACAACCAAATTGAATGAAAATCAAATAATTCAATTAAATCCTATTATCCCCCATCCACTTGCAAAATCCCAAACCCCTTCCTAATCCCTTCTAGAATCTTCTAATCGATTCTAATTAACCTAACCCTCCTCTAAATTTTGTCACATCCCTAAGCAAAGGGAGGTCACTTCTCAAATGGCCCAAAGTCTTGGATAACCATTGAAGGTTTTCAACCTTCAACCACCAAAACCCCCAAAGTCTTTGAAAACCATTGAAGGTTTTCAACCTTCAACCACCAAAACCCCCAAAGTCTCCAATAACCATTAATGGTTATTTCAAACCCTCCCACATGGTTAAAACATTTGTTTTGACTCAACCTCTACTCAACCCAAGGGTCTCATCAGGTCATTAATGCTTTGACCATGATTATCTCTTAATCATTTGCACAAAGGTTTATTTTTGGATTAGATCCTAATTCATTGGGTAAACCTAACTTAGACTTGACCCTTAGCCTTTAGATAACCATGAGGTCTTCTCAGGCCTTTAATGCCTCCAACCTCTTCTTTCAACCCAATCCTGTGGACATTTGTCACCATGTCATTGGTGCAAATTGTGCACATGGATCCCCAACTTTCAAACTTGGCCCTTGATTAAACCTTTCAATCCTGACCATCCATTGCCCTATTTGTGCTATAAATAGAGCTCTCATTCCTCCATTTTTAACAATCATCTTTCAAATTTGAAGCATTATACTTATGCTCAAATTCTTTCAAGCTTTCATTTTATATATGCTCCTCATTTAGCCTCTTTTAGATCATAAATTAGACTAATATGCATGTTTAGATTAATTTCTTTATCATTTTAGTTCAATCATAGACTAAATATAGTATGCTAGGATAGTATTCATACTAATCTTGTCATCTTATCATCTAGTTTATTGCATTTTTGGCATCATACATAGCTTACAACACATCTCATACTAAAATCAATCAAAAGCATCTCTCGTTCTCATATTTGCCATCCCTAAACCATTTTGCTCAGTGATCTGAGAGCAAAAACGTTGGTTTGAGGGACATTGTGAGATAGAGAACCATGGGACCCTCCTTGGGAAGCTGAGTAACACGTCGTTACTCCATAGCTTGCATCAAGAAGTCCTGTGTGTGTGTGTGGACTAGTATTCTAATAAATTTTCACATATTTAGTTTTATCAGCCCACTTTTCCCGCATACATTTCTGGCGCCCACCGTGGGGCACGCACCACAATAACCTATCGTTTTTTGAATTTGAAGACTTTTGCAGGTACGCGGGAAACTAGAATTGGCGCGTCTAAGAAACATTTTAGCGCATCCGCCTAATATTTAGCGCTTCTAGCCTACTGTTTAGCGCGTGGGCTTTCTGTCTTAGTGCGTTCAAACTATTCCTTAGCGCATAACACTATTGACAAATTTTCCTGTAGGTGTCGACGCCGGCGAAACACAGATCAGCGCGTCTACCTGACAGATTAGCGCATGGACCCAAAGTTTTAGCGCTTCACCTCCATATTCCAGCGCGTATCAACAGACAGTTAGCGCATTGAAATTCAAAATTTCCCGAATAATAGACCGCGGGAAAACCAAACCATAAATTAGCGCGTCAGAAAGACATATTAGCGCATCCGCTTAACAGTTTAGCGCTTCTAGCCTACTGTTTAGCGCGTGGGCTCTCTGCTTTAGCGCGTGAAGACCTTATCTTAGCGCATGATCTGTATTAACAAATTTTCCTGTAGGTTTCGATGCGGGCAAAACACTATTTAGCGCATCAATTAAACAGAGTAGCGCATACAATCCACTTTTCAGCGCGTGGAGACCATCTTCTAGCGCATGCAGTTCAAACATTAGCGCATGACCTCCGTTAAGATTTTTCCTGTAGGTATCAACGCGGGAGAAAAACAGAGTAGCGCATCTAATTAATAGTCTAGCGCATCCCGCTCACTGTTTAGCGCGTGGGGTCTATACTCTAGCGCGTGGAGTCCTTTCTTTAGCGCGTGACTTTCACTAATATTTTTCTGTAGGTCTCGACGCGGAAGAAAAACAGAATAGCGCATCGGGAAAACAGCTTAACGCATTGGGGGCACATAATAGCGCGTAGGGGATTTTTCTTAGCGCATAGACATCATTTCTTAGCGCATAGAGTTGGCATAGCCAAAAATTTATGACAGAGTCAAAAATTAGGCTCGTGGGAGGCATAATATATATGGAATAACATTTAAGTATAAGTGACATTTCCTCTTCTCTTTTCTCTTTCTTATACTTTAAGTTATATTCCATATATACTTTCAGGATGTTTGAGAGGGGTTTCAGACCTCTAGGAGTTATAATGCAAAATCTAGTTTTTGGAAGATCTTCCAAATTTCAGACTTAGACAAATGTCAGGGCATTTCAGGATCAGAATTGTAAAATTTGTAACCAAGATCAGAATTTAGGCTTGTGTAAGCCCACACTAACATTTGATCATTGACTATGTGCAGGTTCTAATCTTTTTTGTGCAGGGGAAGGAGTTAGTTTAGAAGCTTCAAGTTTCTTTTTTTTACTTTCTTTCAACAAAAGTTGGTTAAAAAGAACTCACTCTCATTTTTTTTGCACAAGTTAAAATAAACCTCATCATTTCATTTGGATGCATAAAATGAACTTCATGCCTTCCTTTTTGGTGTTTTAAAATAAAACTTCATCTTTTCTTTATTGCAAGGTAAAAAGAACAACAATTTCATATTTGTTTTCTTGCAAGATTAGAGGAAAAACACTTCATTTTGGAAGCTGTAAAAAGAACCAACAATCTTTACTTTGGTAAAATGTTTTAAAAAGAACCTCACCATCCTTTGGTGTTTAAAAGGATTCACTTCATTTTGCAAAGTAAAAGAACCTCATCTTCATTTTGTGCAAGGCAAAGAGGGAAAGTTTTCCCCTATCGACTTTAATTTTGTTGACCAAACATCACGATTTACTTTGTTGACCAGACTTGTTTTACAAAAGTTTTGGAAATACACACTTTGCTATGAAGGGTTAAAAAGAACATCATGCTTGTTGGAGCAACATCTCCAAATAGAAGTTAGCAAATCATTGTCTTGAAGGCTAAAAAGAACAACTTGATTGCATTGTCTCGAAAGTGGAAGGTATATGCTCTCCCCATAACTGGGTGACCAAAAAGCCAAGCCACTCTTAAGCTTTCTGTACTTCAAGCATTTAAATCCTTTAGCAGGCCTGCCTTCCCGAGGGGTTGAAAAACTCTTAAAGCCATTCTTTGGTTGGTGTGAAGGGAACGACCTAAGTGGGGAACGACTTTGAAGCCAAGTATTCCAACCCACTATAATCAAAAGTGGAAGGTGACGAAAGTCCCTTTCAACGGTTACGCGCAGCGATTAGCCTTCCCCCAGTATCTTTACGATACGTAAAGCCTTTGTTCTAAAGGTTGGGAAGCCTCCTGAGGGAGTTTATCACTGACGGCCGAACATGAAGCTTGATTACGAACCATAGCATTAGAAACTTTGAACCGAGTCAGTCGCCAAACATTGGCAATATCATAGTGCAAGGGTGGGGAAGAATCCACCCCCAAGATTACTCACCATATATCTCCCAAGATAACTACTCAAGTGTGAAGCAATTCACTTTGAGTTAATTTCTGGCAAAAGGCAAAAAAACGGGCGCCCCCTAGGGGGTGACAAGGCTGTTTGAGCTGACGGAGTATCGAGACTAGTGGGCTATGATATTGTCAATGACCTTTGAATAAAGAGTCTATCTAATGTGTCTTTTGTTGTAAATCAAACCAGTGATAACATCGAGGATTTGAACACATCCTCAAAAGAACATACACTCCATGTTTAGCATTAGGATGATCATTGTCTTCATGTGTGCTATGTATTCTTGTCACAAATGTTAAAATATCTTGCAAAGTATCCAACAATCAAACTCAAAGTCAGTTCAAACAAGGAAAAATCATAAAGTGGAGAAGATTTCCATATCCAACAAAACATCTTTTGAGATGGCCTTCCATATCCTCCACTATTCTAATTCAAAATCAAGAGAAAAGCACAAACTCAAATGATCCTACTCCAAGTCAAGATCAAGATCAAGGAATCTCTTCATCCTCCAAATCTATGTTAGGTCCTTTCATTCCACAATCGAATTCTCCATCCCTTCCATCCATCTTGGGTCCTTACTTCCCTCCATCCACAAATCCATCACCTCAAATGATCCATAAGAAAGATCAATGAGGAGCACATCTTTGAAATTCTTTCAATCCTCTATCTAAACATCTTTCCAAAACTTCTTCTATCATTTTCTCTATCTATTTTGGGTCCTTCTGTCCCAAAATTCAATTTTCCTCCATCTCTTCATCACTTCTCAAGTACCAACACTCATCCTGAAAACATTTCCCTCTATCCTTGCACAAATCTTCAAACATTCTATCTATTATCCAACACCTCTTTTCTATCCTTCCATCCCTATCATTCAATCCTTTGCATACATCCTTCATCTGTGAAATAGGCATTTGTGTCATTTTGTCACATACTTGCCCATGCTCGAATCTCTTGTTCAGTCCTTTTCCTAGATATCTATTCATGAAATGCTTCAGAATCCGAGGTTGTTCCTCTTTAACATTTTCTTTGGTGGGGATACACACTCAATCCAGAAAAGAACCACTTATCGTATCTTGGTACTAACATCTTTTGATTACTATATCTCATACACTTAATCGATTGCTCTAAAAATCATTGTGATCTCTTAAATTGAAGACATGGCTAGTGAAAAATCTAAAATCTTGCTTCAGCGCCACTGTAATTATCACACCCATGTAAGTTTCATCACTTACAAGCCAATGCAAAAAAAAAAAAGAGAAAAAAAAGAAAAGAAATATCAAAAGCATGAGCAAGAAAATGAATATCAAGAAAAGCAAAATGCAATGAAATGCAATATCAAAATGATTGGCTATGGGAACATGCAAGTAACTCCATCAGGGCTATGGACGCCTAGCTGGCAATGGAGCAATATTTATGAGATTATAGCGATAACCTCGTCGGGGCTATGGACGCTTGCTGGCAGCGAGGCTCTATCCAGGATGCTTTTGAAGTTAAGGTAACTTATGGAGCTAGCCATGTTGGATTTTGAAGATTACAATGATCATATGAGCCAAAATGAACCCACTTGCACACACATGGGTAATCAAAGAACTAAGTACCTTGATCCAGTTTGGGATTCTTATTCCCTTTTGAGTCTGCTTCCTAGTGGCTAGAAATGTTCAGTTGAATTTTCCAGAGGTTCCAAGTGTGGGATGGGTCTCTATCTTTGAAAAGTTCGAGAACACTTATTCAGATGGTGCTAAATACTGTGACAATCTTACATATCACCTTTTTGCAAATGGAAACCTCTATGCTTGGGGGCAAAGTTCATCTACTCTATTCTTCCTACCATATCTCCCAAATCCTCTAATCCATATCCCTTATCCTATATATTCATTTCTTCTATCCTCCAATTCTTTCTACAATCTTGCTTCACTCTAATCCATATCTATCTATCCTATCTATTCATTTCTTCCATCATCCAGTGCTATCTATATCCTATCTCTATCCATATCCCCTTTTTCATCCTTGATCTTGATCAAAACTATGGACAACAAATCTATTTCCACCTCAATGGTTCAGTCATCCATTCATCCATTCCTTGTCTTGATATACATTGGGGCAACCAAATACATCTTTCTTCTAATCCCAAAATCCAAAAAAATCAAAATATCCAAAAATCCAAAAAAAATCAAAATATCCAAAAATCCAAAAAAATCAAAATATCCAAAAATAAAAAAAAATCAAAATATCCAAAAACTCAAAAAAAATCAAAATATCCAAAATCAAAAAAATCAAAAAAAATCAAAACAAAAAAAATCAAAGCATGAACACATGGACCATCCATCAAATCAGATCAACAACAGGAAAACTCTCAAAGTTTGCAATGAAACTTATCACATGTCTTGTTAATCAATTCATTACTTGAAATCAACATCAACATCAAACATGTCTTATACAAGGATAGGTACACTCGAAACCAGACAGATCGGTCTTATACGGGGTACTCACTCTTTGAATCCAGACATTCCTATCAATCATCAAGTCTTGATAATCAATCCATCCATCAACATCATTTTTCATCAAAGCAGAGTGAAAAACAAACCATTAAAACTATTTCTCGAGCTAAATTTGTGCCAAAACAAAAGTTGTCAGAATCCTAAACGAATCGCACGATAAAGGACGTCTCTCCTATCATAATCCAGAAAAATTTCATCATCAGTATCAACAGAATCCTTTACCATCTTACGGATTTTTATCTCAAAAACACTTGTTTAAAATTTTTAAATTGTCAAATCCAGTTTCCAGATCGGGAAGCTTTTATCCATATCATTTGACACGCTTTGTCGTGAAGGGATAGCTAAACCTTCACTCTGATAAAGTAAGATTTGAAATTTTCAAAAACAAGAATCAACTGAATCCAAACCAATCAAAGGAATCCATTGATCACTCATGCATGACTAATCCCCTTATTCTGAGAAGAAAGAACTTTTATCGTAACATCACGTTGAAGAAACAACAACCTAGTTTTTCCAAATTCATCAAGAGAAATAAGTTTTTATACATCAATCATCAACCAAATCATAACAATGACATCAATCAATATGACATCAATCAGTATGAACTTGGGGGCTTGATTTCGGGGGTCAAAACATCTCAAAATCACCTGTAACTTCGGGATTCTCTCTAAAATCATCATATCTGATGGCCCTAAAAATTTGGTGAAAAGTTGTCGGGACCATGGTGCCCGGAGTGCACATGGTCCCGGACATTTTTCTCGAAATTTTAGGAGCACGATCCAATCATAAAATAAAGCTTAACCCCAAGAAATGGTCAGGAGATTCAATCTCTAGGTCGGCCAAAAGTTGAAATTAAGACCTAGGGTTTCATATATAAGAGCTCTCTTTCTTCATTTGAAGGGATCCGAATTTTGGCTTTCAAGGAACCTCATATGCAGCGAAAGAGAAGATCTTTGAAGACTTCAACAACATTCAACATCCATCTATCAAGCATTTATCAATTTCATTCATCCATTTAGGGCTTTGAAGACATTGAAGAGCAATAGGAGATTACCAACTGAAGATTGGCTTGTACCCCTCCCTTGGGGTTGGGTATGATTTCATGTTGTTTTCATGTCTTTGCATAAGCTTCAATATATCACTTATTCATGCTTTAGATCACTTTGCATCTTGATTTAGAGCATTTACATTGTCATTTACAAGCAATTAGGGTTTACTTTCTAGGTTGCTCTAGTTTGCTTACTTGCATTTTAGGATCTTGCACACACACAATACTTTCTATAATACAACTTGGCTATTCGTGGAGGTGGAAATCATTGAAGCGGGGGTTTGACTAAGGCAAAACCCTATATAGCTACCCACCATACCCTTTTCAGATATAAGTGCAGGTTTCGGGACTCGGACGATGCCGCAAATTGCAGATCCGGGAAAAACAGGCCGAGACAGCACTCCACACCAAATTTCTGGGCAAAAGACCAAGACAGGGGCGCTGGGCACCCTGGTCCTTCTGACAGACAGCATTTCCGACAGTTTTCCAGAGTGCAAAACAGCAGTTTCAGGAGCAATTTCAAGGGCAGAATCAGGACAGTGGCGCCCGTGTCCCTGTCCCGAACATTTTCATTCATATTTTAACACCGGGTATGCATTTACATTCTTGTCTTGTCCTTGTGTTTACAGCTTTCCATTTTTTAATCTCAATTCTGCAATCTTGTTATTAGTTCATACTTGCACTTTAGGGTTAATAGTTGAACTTGCATCATTTTATCTTTCAATTACAACAAAGGAATAGAAATCCTAATAGGTAGCCTGTGGCTCTCTCTTCCACAAAAAGAAGTAGTCAATTGTGTGATACCTCTAGGCTCTTTCGTATTCCACAAGTGTGTGATTGAAAGTGAGATTAGGGCATGTTTGCTTAGTGTCACTTTTTCCCCACACAGTATATATATGTATATATGTATATATACATGTATGTATGTATATATATATATACATACATGTATGTATGTATGTATATATACATACATGTATGTATGTATGTATATATAGATATACATACATGTATGTATGTATGTATATATACATATATATATATATATGTGTGTGTGTGTGTGTATACATACATACATACATACATACATACATACATATATACTGCAAAACCTTTTAACTAGTTATCCTTACAACATGCTCAACACAGCATTAATTTTTTGTGGAACTTCTTTGACAGTGGACATGGAAAATGAGAGCATGATGGAGAAGGAGCATGTGTGAAGAGTGCACTTTGCCAACACGAACTTCCAAGTATTCTCTTTATATTTGTGTATAGTTTTAATTTAAAAGAATCTAAGAACTATATATATATATATATATATATATAGTTTAAAAATATATATACATGGGTTGTCCAATTTTCTAAAGTGAGATCTTGTGTACAAGTAACACCATACGTAATTCAAATGAAATTGTTGAAGGGTGCAAAATTCATTTTGCTAGTCGTGATACAACATACAACAAGCGTTATTTTTGGGAAGTTAAAGGTATAAATATTCTTACATTCAAGTGCTCTTGAATTATTTTTAATTTGTATATATATACATGCATATGTGTGAACTGAACTAAATTGGACTAAATAATTTGTATTATCAGATATTGATCAATCAAATCCTTATAATTGTCAATCAATTAATGGTATTAGAATTTTTCATCAAGTCATGACTACGAGATATAGCAAGCCTCGTGTTATTCTTACAAGAGAAAAAACATGCTTTTGTGTTGATTGCATTGCGAACAACGCGAATACTCAATGTTAGAACATCGCAAATGGATATGTTTTACAATGGAAAATGAAAGAATTTAACACAATTACTTCTTAAGAAGATAGTGATATTATTGATATTCATGATCCTCTATATTCAACTGATTATGAACGTGTTTTTGATTTAGTTGTTGCAGGTGCGTGCGTGCATTTTTTCTAAATTATATGTGTACAAATTTTAAAATTCTTATTTAATTTAATATTGTTCAAAATTAATTTAAATGTATAATGTAATAATTTTGTTTGAAATATATATGTGGTCTATGTTCATAGGTGATATTTTTGCGGTGATTGTTGATCTTGACAATACTGAAGGTGTAGATTATTATCTACTGAGATGCACAAAACCAAAATGCCAGTTATTATAATCAGTCAATGATGATGACGAGAAACAATATCCCACTAGTTCAGTTGTTGTTGAAGGCACCTATTATCGACAAATAAAGATAAATAGAAATGGTGTAACATTCGTTGATTATATGTCAAGACAAAAAGTTCTGCACTACAGTCACTTAGTATTAGCGACAAGATTGCATTTGGAGACATTGCCAAAAAGAGGACGTGGCAACCAAAGTGGAGGTTGCCTATTGAAGTTCATGAAAATTTTTTAGAGATTATAAAAGATAGGGAGGATCCAGATTATATGTACCAGGAGCTTTAAGTTAACTTGTCATGTTTGAACAAGTAAATTATATTAGAAGGTTGTATTATGTGTGTGTGTTTACATTTGGATAGTGTGGACATTTAATTTTGTGGATGCATTTATTTTATGTTTTATGCATTGAATTTATATGTTTTATTCTTAAATTATATTTTGTGTCTATGCATTGAATGTATGTATGGATTTTAAATTTTAAGTGTATTTATGTGTATGGATTAATTTATATTTACACATGTATGGATTCATTTAGTTATGTTGTCTTAAGGGGTCCTAAGGTGTTTTAAGGGGTTCTTACAACATGGTCATAGTGCATGTTCATAGTTACACCTAGATTGAATAGTGCATGTGCGAATCACCTATTTAAATCATCTTTACATGTATGTATACATGTATCAATTCATTTATATAAATACATCTATGGATTCATTTATATATTTTGTCTTAAGGGGTCCTAAGGGGATATTTGCATTGGGGATATTTACATCTATGGATTTATTTTTATTTAAAAATCTATGGATCAATGTATTTTTTATGATCTTGTATCTATTGATGTAATTTTAATGTATTTAATTATATTAATCATGCTTAATGTAAAATTAATGTATTTAATTACACCAAGTAAGTATATTCATCATGCTTTTAGTTCATGTAAAATTTATGTATTTAATTACACCTTAAGCATTTAATTAATGCAAAATTAATACATATTTATTTACACTATAAGTATATTAATTACACCTTACTTTTGTAATTTCATAATTATAAGTTCATGATTGTTAAATTGTTTTAAAATGCAAACAACTTTAATAAGTACTAGAGCACAAAAAATAAACATCAATTAGTTTAACAATGAACAACTAACATCGTATTACTAAGCATGTTATTTACATAAGATATATACAAACACAAAGTAGTATGAAATGTAGATCTCTAACACATACATACATACATATCATGTTCTAAAATATACATCTAAGAAATGTCGAGCTAAGAAAATAAATATATATAGATATATAAAATATGTTTAGTACAATGTCTATAAAATGTGTGCACATGCACATATATAAACAATGGGATAGTCGAGGCCCTATCTTGAACCATGTCTCAATCCCTGTGTCTGCAATAAAGTACACATGAACTCATACATTAAACATTCATACTAGTAAATTTTTAAGTTATATTTATCTATCTAATTGAATTTGAAACATTCATACATTAAATTTATCTAATATAATTTGAAACATAGATTAAGAACATACATGTACATGTTCTAGATAAATATACCTCAAGGTTGTTGGCATTAGGTTGTCATTGATGTCAACCGGTATGGGATGACTACCGGTATGAGAGATGTATGTGCAACACTATCAAGGAGGAGTATAGTACATCACCAATAAGGAAAGGATGTCAACTAGTAAGTGATGTGTTTACATGGGGAAGCCAGATCAACCAAGTGAGTGGTTGTCAGCCTACAAAGGTCATGACCAATGTACAAGTAGGCTGAGAAAGGTGCTTGGATGTTGTTTGTGATGAAGAGGCAGAATGTTACCTAAATCGCATCAACACTGGAGGAGAAGAATGAACAGATCACAGGTATGCTGTAAGGTTGCAGGACAACAGGACTCCCACCTGATGAAGATGCAGGCATCATGAGAAGCAATGACTGACAGTGAATGTGACCACACCAGATCACGTGTGTCTGTTTGAAGATATGCTACAAAAATAGGGATGCCACGTGAGTATACTATAGGATGCAGAAGACAAGGTGTCCTCAAGAGCGTTTACTGGTATGTAATTCCATTGGTACTATGAGCAAGGTATAGATGCAGAAGACTTCCCAGTTTGTGAGAATGTGCAATTTTTAGATAGACATGTCTGATGACCGGTTTAAGTGTTCCACCGGTGGTTCAACAAAAAGTAGACATGATGAGTCAACTGGTAGAATGAGAGATACCGACAGAGAAGAGAAACTGGTAGAATGTTTGGTCGGTGATCCTATCTGAACCGACAATAAGAGTCAAGTTGGTAGCTGGTCGACATGGATGCCACTTGGAGTCAAGGTGGCAAGCTCATAGAGATTGGTGAAGTGCCATGTAGAGACAAGTATTTCTATAGGTGTGCATTGAATATGAATCCCGTGATTTATGGATCGGATCAGAGAAGTGTGGCTCGAGGAAGGATGAATGAAAGAGAAGAATCGGGGAGTTGTTAGCACTTGGATCGAAGCAAGAAGATCAAACTGTGAGAAGACCTCGAGGAGGAAACAACAGAAACATTAATGGCATTTTGATAGAGGCAGGTCAAGATACATGACCATGTTTGCTATTTTTGGAAAACGTGTATTGGAAGGCATCTTATTGGTGGAGTTGTATAGTTGGTTGTCTGGGAGATCAGATCAGGGAAGATCTAATTGGATTTGGTTTTCCTCGAGGGTGATGAGGAAACCCTAAACTCTTGGATTTTGAATTGGCTTTTGGCAGGAAAACCAAGCTATAAATATGTAAGCCAAGGACTTAGTTAAGTGCTACTGAATAGAAGAAGATAGTGTTGTTGCGAAGAGATTAAGTGTTACTTCTTCATGTGAGAGAAAAAATGTCAAGTACTCAATGAGTATCAAAGAAGAGACAGAGTGTGAGGGAGAACCAGGTTGAAGTGTTCAACTAGTAGCAGTGCAGAATTGGTAGTGTTCATACCGACAGAGAAGAAGTGAAGGAAGCTGCAAAGAAGGCAGAAATACAACCAACAGAGTATAGTATTAGTAAAGAGAAGAGCAATGAGGAGGAGATCTAGTAGAGAAGAACAGAGGAGAGGTGAACCAATAGAGTTTACCGACAATGCAGCAGTAGATGAGAGTAGTAGAAGAGTGAACCGGTGTAGTAGAGAAGGTGTCTCACAGGAATAAGGAAGTTGTGTGCAGAGGTTACAAAACTCTTTTGTAACCAAGATATTACTTTTGTATTTGATGTTTATTATGATCATTGAATTGTATCTCGATGCAGGGGTTGTAGCTCCTTTGGGTTGTAGCCCATAAACAAATTAGGGGTTGGTGCTCCTTAGGTTGGTGCCCTAAATTAGGAGTTGGTGCTCCTTGGGTTGGTTCCCTAAATTAGGGGTTGTAGCTCCTTGGGTTGGTGCCCTAAATATTGTAACAGTTTTTCATTGTGAGGCTGGATTGGAGCAGTAGTCTCCAACAACATTGCTCACCGAGGTTTTTCCCATCTTGGGTTTTCCTCATATATATTGGTGTTATGTGATGTCCCTTGTGTGATTACATTGTTGTTGGTCTCCCTACTAACGAGTAAGTCTGCATTGAGTTAGATCCATTAACTGGTATGCTCACATAGGATAGCTAAAGGGAAAAATTTGACAACCACTTATTCACCCCCCTCTCAGTGGTGCATTGTGTCTAACAATTGGTATCAGAGCCTAGGTTCCCAGGTAGACGAGATTTCTCCAGCTTGTGTAGATTCCAGCCTAAGGATACAATGGTTTGTTTAGTGTCAATCCCTGCTCCTATGTTTGATGGTTCAAACTATTCTATTTGAATTTGTATAATGGAGTCTTCCTATCCTCTCTAGGGTTTGATGTTGTCAGTTATTAATGGTCTCCCTAGGAATGTCAGTCCTCCCACCAGATCTGAAGAAGAAAGAAGTTTCTTGTGCAATGAAGAAGCCATGAAGTCCATATTCAGTGGGCTCACTGGTGATGTCTCCTCATAGGTGGACAAGTGTAATCAACAAAGAGTCTATGGGATAGACTAAGGAATCTCTATGGAAATGAACCCTGCACCACTGGATCAGTGTGTGGAAGTGAGAAGAACAATGCAGTAGATACATGTACAGATGATGAAGGTAGATCCACTAGCAGTTGCAACATTGATGAAGAAGGAACCCACCTCCTCATGGCTCAAGAATCAAGAGATGAGAGGCACACATCTGAGAATGATCATGTAGATCACTCCTACTAGCAAGATGTGTTTGGCAGTGATAGTGAAGGTGAACAAGAAGAGGAAGCAAAAGTTGATCTTGAAGGAGAGCTTGTTAATGCACTTGAAGAACTCAGTAGAGTAAGAAAGGAATACAAGCAATTCAAGAATGTTGCTATAGTGGAGAAGAACCGGTTGATCAAATGCCTTGAAGAATCTAAGAAAATAATCTCAGAGATGATGATTAACAAGGAAGACACCAAGGAGTGTTAGTGTAGTGATCTAGCTTCTAAGATGGATGTAAAAGATAAAGAATATCAGAAGTTGCTTGGAGAAATGGAGATTATCTTAAATGACCTTGAGAAGTGTCAAGATGAGCTCAAGGTAAGAATCTAGTTTGATGGCAGCAATGATGCCTTGGACAAAATGTTGGAGAAGCAAAAGAATACCAAGGACACTAAAGGTTTAGGAAGTGGTGTCAGTGAATGCTCGACCATCAAGAATGTTCTCCATAATGACTTTTGTCTGTCTCCTCAAATGGAGAAAACAAGGGACAGACCTTCATAGTCAGAAATGCTCCCCGGAAGAAGGTTGACCTAAGTATAATTGGTGAAGACTTGTAGACAAGAATGAAGACTGGTGTTGCAAGAAGGAGGAACAATGCAGATCCCAAAGGTAAAGGGAAGATGGGAGAAGACAGCTTCACTGAAAACAAGAACATGAGAAGTCAACAAAGAAGACCTCCTATCAACAGAGGTCAAAGAAATGCTATCACCCACAGGGAAAAGAAAGTGTGGGAGGAGAAGAGACCAGATGGAAGAGCTACCCAGAATGGACAGCCAAGGATCCATTCTCAAGGAAGGAGAAGTGGAGATGCTAAACCGGTAAGATCTCCCCATGCATGGCAGAATAAATTTGTAAGTCTTATGCCATCCTTTACCGGCTATTGCTTTGCATGTAATGCTTATGGACATAGGACAAAAGACTATAGAAAGAGATCTAGAAGGAATAATCTAGGATCTCATAAACATTATGCACATGAGCAAAATGTATCTAGTAGTAGATACATGCATATCCCCTCTCCGGGTTATGCTAGAAATAATCTATTTGTTGTCCCTAAAAATACAAATGTTGTTTGTCATAACTATAATGGTATTGGCCATAGGGTGTTTGATTGCAGGAAGAGGTACTTGCAGTCATATGGAGGCCAAAACAACAACTATGCTTTGTATAATAGTGGATACAGAGCATATGGAAGTCAGAAACCTCCATGGAACCAAAGAAGAAATGTCCTTGTAGGAGCAAGAGGTCCACCGGTTTCGGTTGCTAGACACAATAACATGACCAAGAGAAGATGGTCAAACTGGTATGTTAAGAGATTCCCCAATCATGAAGTTGGGATGGATGTTGTGTGCTATTATAGCACTATTTCCAATGGTGATGAAAAGTCTAGGAAAGGAAGGGCCCATCAATAGAAGAAGGAAAGACCTTCTCCCAAGCCTAAAAATGGGAAGAAGAGTGAGACCGAGCTAGTATGGAGAAAGAAGACCATGGACTGACACTATGCATTCATCACACATGTGATATCTCCTAAGGCTTAGAGGAGATGCAAGACCTCAGGGGGAGTAGCACATTGAATTTATTAGTCATCCCCTCAGTGAAGAAGGACACATGAAAGAACAAACTGCTACTAGTATGAAGGAAGAAAATGAGAAGTGTGTGTACAAGCTGCCTTGACTACACACCTCCACAAGAATGTTGGATCACTACTGTTGTATCAAAGTATGATGAGATAACAATTGGAATCAAATACAAAGTGACACAAAGGTCAGGAGTCACATGAAGGTGCTCTAGTAGTGATAGTGAACTGATACAAGAAACCGATATGTGCAAAATGTTACTGGCATAAATGCTAACAGGTACTTACAGGTTATGTAAGACAATGAGGTTGGAGACCATTGCAATAGCCTCAGTAGCATGGAATATGGAGATTATGTCTCAGGTGGTATTGGAAAAGACCTAAATGACTTTTGTTGGCTCGGTAGTTGATCATGTTGGCATTTTTGATGTTTATGTTGTGATTGTCATTGATGGACACACACTTGCATTGATATCTCCTTTATATGTATGAGTTAGATCACAACTAGTATTGCATTGAGATCTCCTTTATATGTATGAGTTAGATCACAACCGGTATGTTGTATTATAGTCTTTAGACTATTGATTTTTTGCAAAATGTGTTTCCCGCTCTGAAGTTGCATGGTGACCCCAAGCGGTTCATGGATCCCAAGCGATACGAGGGATCAAAGCGGCACAACACATTTTTACCAGTCTTCATTTTTGACAAACTGGCAACTGGTATTTTGTATGAACCGGAATTCTATGATGAGTTACCAACCGACACTCTGTGATGAGTTACCGACCGACATTTTGTGATGAGTTACCATCCACCAATTGTTTGATGGTGCCAACACTAAAATGGTGCTTTTTGTGTCGTGTTACAAGAACATGTCTAGATGCATTGAACCTAGGAAATTGTATTGTAATCCTATTGGACCGACATGAAATCAGATTCCTTTATAAGGACATCATGTATAGGGTTTTAATGTTGTTGTTGTTGAAGCTACAATCGAGGTGATAGTGTTATAGTTGGTGTGGTCAATGCTATCGCTAGGGTTTAAGGTGAATAATGAGATAGAGAGAGTCTGAATGTGTAGAAGACTAAAGCAATGATGGAATGCATTAGAAGCGAGCTATCAAGGATCTAACCAAGCAAGTTGTGCTATCTGATAGATCATATACTTGTTGATTACTCACATCTTTGACAAGTCTATAGTCCTTAACTGGGTAGGCCCAAAAGCCTTTTGTAAATCCTCTAACAAGGTGGTTCACATCTATGGATCTAAAATCCTCTAGCAAGGTAGTCTTTAATCAGACTTATCTCCTAACAAAGATTGAGATTCCTAACAGGATCTATTCTGGTAAAGAACACTGTAAGACCTTAACCGGTCTGGTTCCTATTCTGCAGATAGTTACTTGTGAGTTCCATCTCACCGTGGTTTTTCCCATTTGGGTTTCCACATCAAAATTCCTTATGTTATGGTGTTTGTGCTTCTGTGGGTAAATGCACTATTTGATATTTGGTTTTAATGTGTACTAACCGATTTGTCTGTTAAACTGTTTTACCAGTTTATTGTTTATCTTGCAAAGTGTTTATGTGTGAAAAGTTTTGGTATACTAATTCACCCCCCCCTCTTAGTATTCATCAGATAATGCAAGCATGCATGTCTTCAAGCTAACCGGTTTAATTTATGGCATGGAGATGTCATTGTATGGCATTGTAAAGATTCAAGATCATGTCATAGGCTATGCTCAATATAATGGAGTTGAAAGATCATTAGATGATCACATTTGCATAGCTCAACCGTTACATAGAGATGATTGGAACCCTATTATTGGACCTAAGATGTATGACTCAGGGGGAGTTCAAGTGGTTATGATGCAAGGCCAACATGCTTGAACTTGAAATTGTAAGTGCACTGATTACCTAAACTACAAATGATGGAAGTTATAGTAGGAATGCCCAGGAGAGTTTCATTGTTATGGGTATCTACTTGTCATTTGGCTAGTTGTATTTATAGTACAATCACAGTTGATTCTAAATAAACTTGGGATCAAATGGGAAGTGATGTAGTTTGACTGACAGGTGAGTAGTATTCACTGAGACATCCCTCTGCAATTGAGTATTTTAACAAATGTTATAGAATTTGCATGCTCAATTAGTGTCAGTTGATGGTTAAATTCCTCCATCTCAAGTGATGTGACTTAAGAAGATGTAACAATTGGTATAACAATTGATAACAAGTGGTATCAAAGGAGGAGTTGCATCCAATAAGGAAAATAGAGGAGAAAGAATTATGTCAGTGATTAGTAAATACAAGGAGGAATGATATCCTGACAATACCCTTTTCCATGGATTAGAGAAAGGGGGAGAAAGATTATGTAGTATGTCAGATGCTACATGAGTTGACATCAATGCCAAAGGGGGAGATTGTTGGCATTAGGTTGTCATTGATGTCAATGTCTATGGGATGATTACTGGTATGAGAGATGTATGTGAAACACTGTCAAGGAGGAGTACAGTGCATCACTGATAAGGAAAGGATGTCAACTGGTAAGTGATGTATTGACATGGGGAAGTTAGATCAACCAAGTGAGTGGTTGTCAGCCTACAAAGGTCATGACCAGTGTATAAGCACGATGAGAAAGGTGCTTGGATGTTGTTTGTGGTGAAGAGGCAGAATGTTACCTAAAACACATCAACACTGGAGGAGAATAATGAACAGATCACATGTATGTTATAAGGTTGTAGGGATAGAATGTTACCTAAATCACATCAACCAGTAGAATGAGAGATACCAACAGGGTTAGTAAATCGGCAGAGAAGAGAAACTAGTAGAATGTTTGGTCGGTGATCCTATCTGGACCGACATGAAGAGTCAAGCTGGCAGCTGGATGACATGGATTCCACTTGGAGTCAAGGTGGCAATCTCATAGATATTGGTGAAGTGTCATGTAGAGACGGGTATTTCTATAGGTATGCATTGAATATGGATCTGTGATTTATGGATTGGATCAGAGAAGGGTGGCTCGAGGAAGGATGAACGACAAAGAAGAATCAAGGAATTGTTGGCACCTGGATCGAAGAAGGAAGATCATACTGTTAGAAGACCTCGAGGAGGAAATAACAGAAAAATTAATGGTGTTTTGACAGAGGCGGGTCAAGATACATGACCATGTTTTCTATTTTTGGAAAACATTTATTGGAAGGCGCATTATTGGTGGAGGTGTATAGTTGGCTATCTGGGAGATCAGATCGAGGAAGATCGGATTGGATTTGGTTTGCCTCAAGGGTGATGAGGAAACCCTAACCTCCTAGATTTTGAATTGGCTTTTGGCGGGAAAACCAGACTATAAATATGCAGGCCAAGGACTTAGTTAAGTGTTGTTGAATAGAAGAAGATAGTGTTGTTGCGAAGAGATTAAGTTTTACTTCTACATGTGAGAGAAAATATGTCAAGTACTCAATGATTATCAGAGAAGAGACAGAGTGTGAGGGAGAACTAGGTTGAAGTATTCAACTGGTAGCAGTGCAGAAACGGTAGTGTTCATACTGGTAGAGCAGAAGTGAAAGAAGTTGCAGACAAGGCAGACATAGAATTGGCAGAGTATAGTATCGATAAAGAGAAGAGAAGTGAGGAGGAGATCCAGTAGAGAAGAAAAGAGGAGAGGTGAACCAATAGAGTTTACCGGCAATGTAGCGGCAGATGAGAGTAGTAGAAGAGTGAACCGGTGTAGCAGAGAAGGTGTCTCACCAACAGAAGGAAGTTGTGTGTAGAGGTTGCAAAACTCTTTTGTAACCAAGATATTACTTTTGTATTTGAATGTTTATTATGATCACTGAGTTGTAGCTCGGTGCAGGGGTTGTAGCTCCTTTGGGTTGTAGCCCATAAACAAGTTAGGGGTTGGTGCTCCTTGGGTTGGTGCCCAAAACATTGTAACATTTTTTCATTGTGAGGTTGGATTGGAGCAGTAGTCTCTAGCAGCATTGCTCACCGAGGTTTTTCCCATCTTGGGTTTTCCTTGTATATATTGGTGTTATGTGATGTCCCTTGTGTGATTGCATTGGTGTTGGTCTCCCTACTAACTGATAAGTCTACATTGATTTAGATCCATTAACCGGTATGCTCACATAGGATAGCTAAAGGGAAAAAGTTGAGAACCACTGATTCACCCCCCTCTCAGTGGTGCATTATGTCTAACAAGGGTCTCTAACATCTCCACCACGTGCATGGAGGACTCTCAAATGTCTATGTGATGATGAGCTCAACCTGCGTGATAGTCGCTCATCTTGCAATGTTAAAATTTTGTTAGATATAAATAAGTTGAAATTAAGATCAATACCTATCCCTTTAAATAGAACTTAAAAACAAACAATTAATTTAAAATTATATATACCTGTGTCTCCTAATGAACAGGGTCAGTGGCAGTGTGCAAATTTTCATACATGGATCCTATGTTCAAAATTCCCTATAATTCACAAATTATAATTTTATGAATACTATTAAATTTTTACTTTAGTTATAATTTTATGAATACTTGAGTGATAGTCGCTCATCCTACAATTTGGAAATTTTTTTAGATATAAATAACTTGAAATTAAAATCAACACCTATCCCTTTAAATAGAACTTTAAAACAAACAAAATTTAATTTAAGCTTTATATACCTGTGTCTCTTGATGAATGAGGTTAGTGACTGTGTGCAAATCTCCATAAATGGATCTTAACACAATTCCCTATGGTTCACAAATTATAGTTAAATAGTTAAAAAATTAAACATCTACATCAAGTAAAGATAGTTTTAAATTAAAATTAATTTTTAAAAATTCATACCTAATTTGCAACATGTAATTCTCGTCCGATCCTGCTGAAGTTAGAATCATGCAAGGAGCCCATTGTAGCATCGCACTCAATGTCTGACTTTGTAAGTAGACTAGTGTACACCCCCCAAACTCTAGTACCAAGTATTGTGGGATCATTTAATGTATGTATAGGAGGATGAGGTGTATCCTGGCCAACTGGTGTATGCTGGGGAGGGGCAGTAGGATGTGTAGCAGCAGCATGTTGAGAATTTGTAGGCTCACCACCATGGCTACAAGCAGTCGGTCTACCAAGTACATGTCTAACATATGCTAAGGCCTCCTCTAGAGAGATCCCATGCTCCATAGCAATAACCTAATATGCATCCAAGAGATCACTAGATAGACATGTGCTCATTTGTCGTAAAGGATCTATCTCATGTATGTGTGCAACATCCATCGATGATGGCATGTCTTCTCGAACATAGGAATCATAACTCATTGATGCATCATCAGTTGCAAGAATCCTAGTATGAGAGCATAACAAATATCTACCCACATGATCTGATGTCATCTTGTCGACCTGTGTGGCTATGGTAGCCATACTGGAAAAAATAGATTGCCAAGTGTCATCTAGTGCACTATCTATTGCACATGTCAGTTCCAAACATTTTGGAAGAACCAAAAGGTTTGGACCAATCAAAGCCCACTTATTAGCAGGTTGTGGTACATCAGGTCGTCTAAACTTGTCTAAAAATATGCCTCTCCCCTGCCCAAAATGTGCAACAAAATCTGTGGAGTCAACATCGTGTTGGCATTTGCATGAAGATTGCATTAATGATATGTTATGTTGTCATTGATGTCAATTGAACCGATAATGGTATTTATGATATTGCTGATATTGTTATTGTTATTGATATTGTCTTGTAACCAGTAGGAAGAGCTTTGAGGAAGATGTTGTAAACTGGTATGTAAGTTTGTGAGTTGAATTGGTAAACCGATGTATAAGGTTAAACCCTTTCTATGCAATGTAACTGGTAAACCCTACCCCAATCAAGTTTGTTGGTTAAAGATCTAATGATGAGCGGTAATGATAGTGATACATGTGATCATTGTATGAGGATAAGTTCGGATTGTCCAGGGAATGAGAAAAGTGGATTGCATCTAATGCATAGTGCGTGATGAGTTACAAAGTCCGATGAAGCGGTGATCATGGAGCAGTTGGAATTTTCTTGAAGAATGTGTATAAATTCCTATGTAAATCCAACAGTCACACTTAAACCGATTTGTTTGTAATCTCTATGAGAGAATTAGGTTTTTTTTGTGTTACCGACCTAATTGATTTGTATTTAAGGTTGATGAAGTTGTTTGTAAATTATTGGCAAAGTGTTGGTAGAAATCAGCTGAGTGTGTGGTTGCCTAACCGGAGAATGGATCTGCAGTTTGTGTAAAGGTAGATTGAATCTGTTATCACTGTTTTTAAAATTGGGTTCTTTTCCCATAATTGGCTATGGTTCTTTGAAAATATTCGTAGGGTGTGGCCCCAAATGCTTCAGCTTTATTCTAAACCTAGAGAGTTTAAGGTTGTTCTAAGTTTTGGACTTTATCTTTTGTGTTAGGTCCCCTGGTTTCTATTCCATCGTTACTTTATTTCACTTAAGTCATGGGTCGCGGGGTCGTAAGAAGTGTTCCCCCCCTTGCTATTTACCTAGGCGGTTGTGTTAATTATTTGAAAAAATTTCGCCTTTTATTATTTCCTTCTAAAGTGCTGGGCCTAGTAAACACTGATCAACTTGGGGAAAGATCCGACGGTTGGCGCTATTTCGCAAGGGATAAGTGTTCACCCTTTAAGGCTGCGAAATAGCGAGGATGAATATCAGCCGTCCATGTGTCATGCGGAGGAAGTAAAGGTTGCGGCCGTCAAAGAAGGTAGGGCCCCCCTACGTGGTCTTCTCTGGCGTATTAGAGGGCAGCATGTGGCACAGGTTGCCACAGTCAGCATGTTAAGATTAAGGATCAAAAGTGGGCCCCAAAGATGAGTCAGCTCACAGGTGGAGGTGACCTGGCAGGGACAACTCTTACAATTCATTGAGACCCCGTGGCTCCTTCCAGCGAATGAAAAGTCGACAGGTCAGCTTCGAAGATGACAGGGCGCCAGGTGTCCGTGGCGTGTCCGTGGGCCCACCTCTTCTGAAAGCTCCTAACAGGGTTTAAATGCTGAGCAAGTTGAGATAGGATCTAACGGCTCGCGCTATTTCGCAGGGGTAAGATGCCCACTTTTTAAGGCTACGAAATAGCGAAAGTTAACCTGGACCGTCCACGTGTCTTGATGATACGCGGTCTAAAAGGAAGCTGTGGGTCCCTATAGTGTATGCTTGACAAATGAAAATGTGACAGGTCGGCTCCGAAGATGACGAGGAGCTAGGTGTCCATGGCGTGTCCATGGGCCCACCATTTCTGAGATAGACCTGTCGAGACTGAAGTGGGGCCCCCATGGTTCTTCTTCCGGCAAGTGACAGAGCGACAAATCAGCACAGTGGATGACTAGATGCCAGATGTCACTGACGACACAGCGGGCCCACCATTCCTGAGGACTTTTTCGAAGGATTAAAAGGTGATCAACTTGAAAGATGATCCAACGGTCCGCGCTATTTCGCAGGGGTAAGCTGCTCACTTTTTAAGGCCGTGAAATAGCGAGAGTTAATGAGAGCCGTCCACGTGTCACGATGATGACATGGCAAAAAGGGTAAAACATGGGCCCACTACAGTATAAATAGCGACATTCAGCCAGTATCAAAACAGAATGTGAGAGGATTTTCTAAGCCAATGGTCGGATGCCGCGTGGTATTATGCAGCCAATAAAAAGACATGATTTAGACTAAGGACAAAGCTGTCAAAATGAAATTTACAGAGAGACACTTGCAGAAAGACTGCGACCCGTTGGAGCTAAAATATGAATTCTTGTATGAATTCGATTTTGAAGGGACGGCCGAAGCATGCGGAATCAATGTTATAGTTAAGGCCCAAAGTACAAGCATTTGATTTCCTAACAACCAAGTAAGGATACCTCTTAAAAGGATTTTTGTAGAGGAAGCAAATGCAGAGTTATCTTTTACAAATACAGAGAAGGCGAACTGGTTGCAGAGCGAATTTCTTCAAGCAAGCATCAGGTTTTTCTTATTTTGCAGCCATTTTTGTGTTGTAATAAGTGAAATTGTTCTCGTATAACAGAAGTGTTTTCAGAAGTGATATTCATCTGGTTGTATTGCAAATGGCTCCTAAAAGGGAATTTTCTGGTAAAGTTGATTATCTGGATAGAAGTGTATGTGATGACTTTTTAGAGCAATTGATGCTGTCAACTAACCAGGCGTCCAAGGCCAAAGAGTTAGTACCCAGGGCTCCCCGACTGAAAATTGGAGAAGGATTATATGACAAGGGTAATTGGTTAAGAGACCCGCAGGTGGGATTGTCTGGGTTGGGGTTATTTAAAGTCGGTTTTGGAATGAGGAATTCTCCTGCTCCTCAAAATAGCATTTGGGAATTAGATGTTGGGAGATTGGTAGTCCCAGGGGTGTTCATGGATACAGATTTGTTAACCCAAATGGCATTGAATTATGATTCAGTTACCAGGTGTATCCGGGATGTGAATGGAAAAACCCTCGTGGGGATAAATGCAGAAGAGTTGAGAACAGCGTTCGGGCTTAGTGAGTTTACCAACTTCTTGGAACCTATAAACTTCACACAATTAGCTCAGGTATACAGGGCACAGAGAACTCATCTCAGGAATGGGCCTCTCAAAGAACTTTTTCTGAAAGTAGGAGGGTTAGCAGTTGTAGGGCCCAATACACAAGAGCCTTTTTCACTAAGTATGTTTACCTTGAGGGCAAAAGGGATGTACTGGGCACTTTGCCAAGTTCTAGGAGAGGATGCTGAATCTAATATGCCAAATCATTATCTGTTAATGATTGTTCAAATTCTGAATCCTTCTCTTGCTATTACATTTGATTATGCTTCCTATATTGCTGATGCTATCCATGGAGGATTGATAGGGATAAAGAATGGAAAGGTGGATAGGCCATTTGGGTGGTATTCACTATTGATGCACCTCTTCCTCTTCAAAGGTGGAGATTATTTTGCCAGTGGAATGGACCTGGTAAAAGAAAAGGAGGGAGAAAAGATGCCGGTACAATTATGGAGTACTGTATTGTCATGGGATAGAGAGGATGCAAGTTTTCTAAAGTTTGATAAATATTTTGCATCCAAGATAAGGACTCTCCTTTTCTCTGACAATCCAAGAGTCCCCAAGGTTCTTCTCGAATTCTTAAGACCAAAAGAATTCGCAGAGAGTATCAAGATAGTTCATAACTGGGGTGATATGTACTTGTATCCAGTTTCCACAGTTTTTAGAGTCTTTGGTTTCAGAGGTACCCCATTTTTGTTACCATACCAGGTCCCCCTCAAAGTGGGAATAGCTGAGATTCTCAGACAAATTGGTGACTTGCAAGAGGCAGAGTTAACCGGCAGAGGTAAAGGGACTATTTTCCCTACAGCTACAGTAGCCCACCAATTTGTAATCACCAAGGGAGGCTGGAAATGTTTTGAAGATTTCCTCAAACCCTACCATTTGTCCACTGCAGTGTCTAGATGTGCTGATCCGGAAGACTTCTACAATGGTGTATTCCGGAAGAAAGTAGCATGCAGAGGTAGGCCTCATCAATTCCACTTTCCTAAAGACCTCATCAGGAATGAATTTGATTTGGATGAACAGGAGTTAAGGAAGGAAAAGTGGGTGGCTTACAGGAAGGCCCTGAATTTTGTGCATCAATTTGATGCTAGTTATGACCCATTGTCTAGCTTCTTCCCATTGGAAGAAAAGATAAAAAATTTTATTATTTGTTTTGAGGATGTGATGCAGACAATAAAGGAGAAAAGGGAAGTTGTAATTAAAAATAACCCTGAGAAAGCAAGAATGATTTTGGGGAAATCAGCTCCCACTAAAGCCATCCCTCCTGGTGATTACACCCTGCATAAGAAAGCAGGTTACAGTGTGTTGGTGTCTGCAACAAGGGAACCCTCTTCATCTAAAGGGAAGAGGAAAGCACATGAAGTCATTGACATCCAAGACAGCCCAAAGAAGCAGAGGGTGGGGAAGGAAGTGCAATCAGATACACCCTTATATTCCCCATCCCAATCCCCTCTCCACATTGGAGATGAACAAGCAGCAACTGAATACCTCTCTCAGTTGGGCAGCTTGGGGGAGATTGCGTATACATATGATGAAGTGGAAGAAGGGATGCCAGAGGAGCCCATTGAAGCACAAATGGACATCACTTCAACTGAACTCAAAGGCCAGGAGTGGGATCCTGAGATAAAGAAGGCCACTAGTGCCTTTCTAGCGGATGATAGTTTTGTCACATCTGAAGCATTCGTGCAATTTATCTGGAAACAACATATAGATAAGTATAATGCTAGATGTGAAATAAGAAAGGCAGAACAACCTGATAAAGATCCAGCCTCAGTGGAGGAAGAAATAAAACAGGAGATGATGGAAGAATTCAAAACCATCACTCCTGAACAGGGAAGAGATTTAGTAGCACAAGCTGGAGTGCTCATTCTACCATAATGGAATAGTGTTGATGCTCTGGTGCTGGATGCAGTGAGAAAAGAAACCAAACCCATGGAAGGGGTTACATTCAGTAAAGATAATGTTGCTCTAGTCATGTGGTCCCTTAAGAGAAATGAGGACAAGAAGGGTAAAGACACCACAGGGACAAGTCACATTGGTGGATTAATGGTCAAGAGAGTAGAGAGTACAGGGGTAGTAGAGGCTGCTAGCGCAGTGTTGGAGACTGCCAAATTTAGTGTTGCAGTAGCTGAGAAGGATGCTAAAGAAAAGGAGGCCCTCCAGCTCAAATTGGAAACAGTCTTGAAGGCTTATGACAGTGCCAAGGAGGAAATAAGAGGCAAGGAGAGTATTATTGCCAGATTGCAGAGCCAATTAGCAGGACAACGTCAACAGGGTGAGTCTTCAACATTAATGATCACCTCTTCTCCTGCAAGACCTCCACCTACTAGCCCCATTATTGAGCTCCCACCATCTCCTGCACCTTCTAGCTCTCAGATGATAGAGATAACTCCCCAAGAATTGGAGAGTCTTAAGCAAACTCAGGCCTATTATGCAGGGAAGTATGAAGAGAAAATAAAGGCCACAATCTCCAATTTTGCAGACACTATAAATGCTTCACTCCTTCACAATAGTGTAGGAAAAGTCATGGAGATATGGACTGAGTTGAGAAGAGATAAGGCCATCTTGACACCCATTTTTGACAGATGGAGGCCTAGGGAGCAGGATTTGGAGTTCATGTGTGTTTCCTGTGATGAAGCAAGGGCCAATCCCATTATAAAGGCTACTTCTGATGTTGCTAAAGTTTTAATGCAATTAGCTACAGATGTAGATAATGTGGATAGAAAGGTAAATTTGTGCAAAAAGGAATACACTGATCAGGTTTTTGAGTTGCTCCCAGGAATTTTTGTTAATCCAGATCAGCTGAAAGACAAGCAGGTATGGCTTAGAGAGATGGATGCCAAGTTGTCAGCAAGGGTCAAAGGAATCATTGATCTTGATGACACCTCATTCTTTGTTCTAACCATACAGGAAATAGAAAGAATTAAATCACACTACAGTTTTCTCAACTCCGAAGTCAACAAACTGAGGAACTCTTGGAAAAGGTTGACTAAGGTTAAAAGTGATGTGATTAATTTTGTATGGCCGACCGAGGAGACGTATAGTGAGTGGGGAGTTAAATATTCCACTCAAGATCCGGAGCAGTTAGAGAGCGCCCCTGAAGAGCCAGAAGAGGTTGCAACTGAACAACCCGTCCAACAAACTGCTGAAGAAGCTGAAAAGAGCGCATAACTGAAATTGTAACTTCTTCAATTTTTGAAGTAATTGTAACAAACTTTCCTCGAGAAGTCCGAAGCTTAGTGCATCCATATTGTTATAAATGGATACCAGGACTAGAGAGAAAGGGATCACAAAAAATTTTGTAAGAAAACGCTGCAGAAATATTATCTGAGCTTTTCCAAAGATTAATGGAGAATCAGACTTTTGTTTCAAATGAATATCAATATACAGGCCGTCAGTTTGGAATGAAAGCTTTGTGTCTTCTTCAATCTTGTCCTTGAGTTTATTTACTCTTTTTCATTCAGAATAGTATAGGATTTTTCTGTTTGAATGAAATTGTAAGGCAATCTCAGTATGGGTGTTTCTAGCTTTTCTCTTTAGGAGGGAAATTAAACATGCATGACCACTCTACCAGTAAATACTTTAGGAGAAGCTTTGAATTTTGAGGGCCATAGTTTATTTTGAAGTGATTAAATTCTTGTTGATGTTAGGCATCTGCAAGGATAAATGGAAACCAAGTTGATGGGAAGTATAGAGATATTTTGTTTCAGGAGTTTTATTTGAGTTTGAGTGACTCTGTAGCCTTGGATAAAGCACTGGTATTAATCGAAGGCTGTTTATTGCATACTTTGTTGATCAAATATGTTGAAGTTGAGTATTGTTTCATCCTTTGTTTTCAATTGTTTTTTCAAGGTGAATGAATCCACTGGTTTCTGGACTGGTTTGCTGTGGGTTTGTTGCTTAAGAGTGTGGAGTTAATTCACAGAAGGTATACCCACCTGGGCTCAAAGAAAGGTCCGAAGTGTAGAAGGTCTAACCAAACCTTGTCATATGTTGTCTCTAGAATCCCTTTATCTTTAATGTCTCCTCGGCACTCATTTTAGATTGTATTATTTTAAGGGCATTGAAGGGAAATCAGATTTTGAGAACAACAGAATCTTAGAAGGATCTGATCAAGCAAATGTACTGCTATTCAGACAGATCAAGAAAAATTGTTGTTTTCTAACAATTGTGCAGAAGAGAAATTCCCTAACCGGGTAAGCTCTAACAAGCTTGGTTACTTATTAAATCCTCTAACAAGGTGATCCATTAGCTTGGATTCTCAAATCCTCTACCGAGGTTACTCCTAATAGGGTATCTTCTTTTCATCAAGGCATTTTGTAAATCCCTTAACTGGGTGATTCCTAACATGATCAGTTCTTAACAGGACTTATTATAAAAGCTTTAATAGGCTTGGTTCCTAACAGGGCAAACTTCAGAAGAGTTCAGATAGATATCTTGTGAGTCTCATCTCACTGTGGTTTTTAGCTATTTGAGTTTTCCACGTATAAATTTTTGTGTCATATGGTGAATGTTTTTGTGGTTATGATCTTATTTGTTGATTTGATTAACTTCTGATAAGGCATTATAACTAGAAGCATTGAGAGATGAAGTATGTTGATATATGTTTAAGCATTTTGATGTTTACAAGATTGAAGTTGTTTACTGTTAAGTTGTTATAATAGTTAACTGATTGATGTTGAGTATTGATCTTGACAATAAAAGTTTACTTTGTGAGTTTAAATTTGAGATTGGGAAGTTTGTATCAGTTTTTCAATTTACTGATTCACGTCCCCCCCTCAGTAATCTACCGGATACTTATTTTTTCATCATACCATCAATTGGTATCAAAGCATCTCAGGTCCTCTTTAACCTAAAATCCTAACCGCTTGAGGAAAAGATCTTGTAGATCATGATGAAGAAGGAAGGTTCAAAGTTCAACAAAGATAACTATAGGATATGGAGTGACAGAATGAAGATTTACATTAAGATTCTGGGAAGTCAATACTGGGATCATGTAGAAACTAAGTATATTGCACCTACTGGAACCCTGACTAATGATCAAAAGAAAGAACAACAAGAAAATCATCAAGCATTGGAGGCTATTATCAGTTCCTTGTCTGATGTTGAATATGTAGATGTTTGTGGTCTTGAAACTGCATATGAAGTATGGAGAAAAATTGAAGAGATTTATAGCGGCAATGAACATGTTAAGATTGCTAAAGAGGAGAGCTTAAGAGGAAAGTTTGATGACATGAGAATGTCTGAAGGTGAGAATATCCAGTAGTATGGTCAAAGGATAAAAGAGATAGTTGGTAAAATAAAGAGTGCAGGAGGGAAAGTGGAAGATGCCATAGTGATCAGTAAGGTATTGAGAACCCTGTTACTGGTCTATTTTATCTAAGTTGCAGCTATTCAGGAGCTGAAGTCCATTAACAAAACTAAGGTAACTCTTGACTCTATCATTGGCAAACTTACTGCTTTTGAATTAAATGGCTATGATGGTAGTGTACAAAAATTAGAATCTGTATTCAGAGCTTCTATCTCTAACCCATCTATGAGAAAAAGTAGAGATACTTGTCATGGTTATGAATCTAGATCCAACAGAGATGCTGATGATGAAGACAGCTTAGTGGAACTTGAAGCATTGTTGGCAAAACAACTGCCTAGAGGCACTGGTAAATATAGAGGTAAACTACCTTTAAATTGTTTTGCATGAAACAAGATTGGTCATATAGCAGCTAACTATCCTAATGGTGAAAATGAATACAAGAGAGACAAATTAAAGACGTATAAGGGAAAAGGCGAGAGAGATTGTCTTATAGTGGTTGACAGTGGTATTACTGATGAAGAATATGATGATGATGCTAGTGAAAATATTGTGTTTGTAGCTATTAAGGAAGAGATATCAGATCAGAAGGCACTAGTGTCCAGGATGGATAACTCTGATGATTGGATCATTGATAGTGGTTGTTCACATCACATGACCGGTGATCGGAGAAAATTTATTTCCTTGAAGGAATTTGATGGCAATGTTGTCAAATTTGGCAATGACTCACCATGTATGGTTAAAGGTAAGGGAGTTATTTCTCTTAATGGGAAGAGCAGTGTTGACGATGTCTATTGGGTTGAAGGGTATAAAGCACAGTCTTTTGAGTTTGGCAAAACTTAATGGCAGAGGATACCCACTGGAGTTTACAAATGGTATGTGCAAAATATTTGACAACAAAGGTGAATTGATTGTAACCGGGAAACAAACCAGGGGTGATCTATTTCATCTTAATCCTAAAGTTAGCAACTGTTTGATTGCAAAGATAGATGATAGCTGGCTTTTGGCATAGGAGATTTTGTCATATAAACTTTGATAACAATGTTAAAGTGATCAAGTCCAAGACAGTAAGAGGCCTGCCTCAGCTAGACAAACTAGTTAATGCTCTTTATAAAGAATGTCAATTAGGAAAGATGACTTCTTCAACTTTCAAGAGCAAGTCCTTCTCAATGGAGCACTTGTTAGATTTGGTTCATACAAATCTATGTGGACCAATAAGAACAAGAAGTATTCAACGTGATAGATATTTCATGATCTTCACTGATGATTGTTCAAGGATGATGTGGGTCACATTCTTGAAGGAGAAGAATGAAGCTTTTGGTAAGTTCAAGGCATTTAGGGCCTTAGCTAAGAAAGACAGTGGCAAAAAGATAAAATGTCTAAGAATAGATCAAGGTGGTGAATTTACTTTTGAGGAATTCACTAAGTGTTGTGATGAGAATGGTATCAAGTGGCATCTTTTTGCACCAAGGACACCACAACAGAATGGTATAGTAGAGAGGAACAATCGGTTAGTGGTTGAAGCTGCTAGGACAATGTTGATACAAGGAGGTGTAGCGAAAACATTTTGGAAAGAAGTTGTAAGTATAGTTGTCTACACTATGAACCAAGTTCTAATGAAAAGAGGTAAGGACAAGACCCCTTATGAATATTGGTATGGAAGATCACCTAATGTTATTTATTGTAAGATATTTGGTAGAAAATGTTTTATTAAAAGAGGTGATTACATAAGCAAGTGTGAAGCTAAGAGTGATGAAGGCATATTTATTGGCTATTCCACCAAGAGTAAGGCCTACAAATGCTTCAACAACCGGACAAAGAGAATTGTTGGAGTGTTGATGTTCGAGTAGATGAATGTCATGAAGTCTCAGAAGGAACCAGTTTAGTGAAAAAGGATGAAGATCCTTGCAATTTTCTTTTGGAACCTAAAATTGTTAAATCAGAAATCAGTAAAGAAAATTCCAATGTACTTGTTCAACTAGAATAAATAAATTCAGAAGAAGATGATAATGAAGAAGCTGAACCTGAAGAGAATGATCATGTTATTCCTAGGTATGTGAGACTGAACCACAATCTTGGGCAAATTATTGGGGATAAGGATGCTGGAGTACTAACTAGAAGAAAGAATAAGAAAGTGTTAAGGAGGCATGTGGTGATGATTATTGGATTAAAGCTATGGAGGAGGAATTGGATCAAATTGAGAAGAACAACACTTGGACCCTAGTACCCCGACTAGTAAACAAGAATGTTATAGGTACTAAATGGGTATTTAGAAACAAGTTAAATGAAGATGGTGTTGTAGTTTGCAACAAGGCAAGATTAGTCTGCAAGGGTTATGGTCAAGAAGAAGGAGAAGATTATGGCAAAACTTTTGCATTAGTAGCAAGACTGGAAGGTGTCATAACTTTACTTGCATTTGCAGCCCATAAGAAGTTCAAGGTATATCAGATGGATGTTAAGTCTGCATTTTTGAATGGGATATTGGAAGAAGAGGTATACTTAGAGTAGCTAGATGGTTATGCTTTGACAAATGAGAAAGACATGGTATGCAGATTGCATAAAGCTTTGTATGGATTAAAGCAGGCACCCAGAGCATGGTATGAATGGCTTCATACACATCTGATGAAGATAGGCTTTACAAGAACCAGTGATGATAGTAATATTTATCTCAAGTCTGAAGGAGATGAAATACTGGTCAATGAAGTATTTGTTGATGATATTATTTTTGGAGGTAATGATATCATGAGCAATAGTTTTGTAGATGAAATGAAAAATGAGTTTGAAATGTCTTTAGTAGGGGAAATAAAAAATTTCATAGGCTTGTAGATACAACAAATGAAGAATGGTATTTCCATTACACAATATAAGTATGTGAAAGAGATTTTGAAGACTTTTGGAATGAATGGCTGTAAACTAGTTGGAACACCAATGATTATAGGTTGTAAGTTATCCAAGGAAGATGAATCTGAGTCTATTGACGAAAAGGAATACAGGTCAATGATTGGCAAATTACACTATGTTGTTCACAGTAGACCGGATATTGCCCATGTGGTTGGTATAGTTGCTATATTTCAAAAGAATCCAAAGGAAGCACACCTGATAGCAACCAAGAGAATTTTTAGGTATCTGAAAGGTAATGTTGACCTTGGATTATGGTATCCATATGGTGGAAACTTTGATTTGGAGGCATACATAGATGCTGATTGGGCAGGAAATATTGATGATCGGAAAAGTACTACTGGTGGAGCATTCTTTCTAGGAGGAAGGTTTGTTTTATGTGAGAATACAAGTGACATAAATATTTCTAAGAATCTTGTTTTGCACACTCGCACCAAGCACATTGAATTGAAGTATCACTTCTTGAGGGAAAAATTTCAAAGTAAAGATGTTATCTTAGAGCATGTTTCTACCAAGGAGCAGCTTGTATATATCTTTACTAAACCTCTGCCTAAGGTTACATTTGAGTATCTTAGAAGCCGGTTGGGGGTTGACCCTCTTCATGAAGCTAGTTGAGCATGATGTTGATTGCATCAATCCCTGAATCACTTGTAGAATTTTACATGGATTGATGAAGAAGTGGATGTATTCCACAGGGGGAGCATCAAGTTGCAGTATGTTGTTGATGCACAGCAAAATTTTGATATTACATGTTTTACTTCCAATTTGGCATTGATGTCAAAGGGGAAGAAGAATTATGTGATTGAGAGAAGAATTATGTGATTAGGAGAAGAATTATGTGACTGGAAAAGGAAAACCAATGATAGGTTGAAGACAGACAAAGCATGGTGAATACTTGGCAATGTAAACCAGGATTCTTATTCACCAATCACAACAACAATTAGAGGTGTTGATATTTGTATTGCCATCAATGTCAAAGGGGGAGATTGTTGGCATTTGCATAAAGATTGCATTAATGATATGTTATGTTGTCATTGATGTCAATTGAACCGGTAATGGTATTTATGATATTGTTGATATTGTTGTTGTTATTGATATTGTCTTGTAACTGGTAGGAAGAGCTTTGAGGAATATTTGTAAACTGGTATGTAAGTTTGTGAGTTGAATTAGTAAACCGGTGTATAAGGTTAAACCCTTTTTATGCAATGTAACCAGTAAACCCTACCAGTTGTTTTTGTTAAACCCTGACTAATCAAGTTTGTTGGTTAAAGATCTAATGATGAGCGATAGTGATAGTGACACGTGTGATCATTGTATAAGGATAAGTTCAGATTGTTTTGGCGTGTTTGTTTGTTTGTTTGATTGTCTAGGGAATGAGTAAAGTGGATTGTATCTAATGCATAGTGCAATGAGATACAAAGTTCGATGAAGCGGTGATCATGGAGCGTTTGGAATTTTCTTGAAGAATGTGTATAGATTGCTATGTGAATCCAATGGTCACACTTGAACCGATTTGTTTGTAATCTCTGTGAGAGAATTAGGTTTTTGTTGTGTCACCAACCTGATTGATTTGTATTTAAGGTCGATGAAGTTGTTTGTAAAGTGTTGGTAGAAATTAGTTGAGTGTGTCATTGCCTAATCGGAGAATGGATCTGCAGTTTGTGTAAAGGTGGATTGAAGATTAAAAGGATCTGATAAAGCAAATGTAGTGCTATTCAGACAGATCAAGAAAACTTGTTGTTTTCTAACAATTATAGCATAAGAGAAATCCCCTAACCAGGTAAGCTCTAACAAGCTTGGTTACTTCTTAAATCCTCTAACAAGATGATCTATTAGCTAGGATTCTCAAATCCTCTACCGAGGTTACTCTTAACAAGGTATTTTCTTTTCATCAAGGCATTTTGTAAATCCCTTAACTGGGTGATTCCTAATAGGATTAGTTTTTAACAGGACTTATTGTAAAATCTTTAACAAGCTTGGCTCCTAATAAGGAAAACTTCAAAAGAGTTCGGATAGCTATCTTGTGAGTCTCATCTCACCATGGGTTTTACCTATTTGGGTTTTCCATGTATAAACATTTGTGTCATATGGTGATTGTTTTTGTGGTTATGATCTTATTTGTTGATTTGATTAACTTTTGATAAGGCATGATAACTGGAAGCATTGAGAGATGAAGTATGTTGATATATGATTAAGCATTTTGATGTTTACAAGATTGAAGTTGTTTACTATTAAGTTGTTATAATAGTTAACCAGTTGATGTTGAGTATTGATCTTGACAGTGAAAGTTTACTTTGTGAGTTTGAATTTGAGATTGGGAAGTTTGTATCAATTTTTTAGTTTACTAGTTCACCCCCCCCCCCCTCTCAGTAATCTACCAGATACTTATTCTTTCATCATACCATCACATTGTACCCCAAATGGAACTTTGCAACCAATTGTTGCAAAAATAAAGAGGCAACTCATCCTTTTGGGGCCACATATGATGAGTGGCCAACCGTCTAGGATATATAAATGGTGCCACTAGAACATATGTGCACCTGGTAGGCGTATAACCCTTCACCCTACCCATGGACTGATAATGAGGGAACATGTTCTTCACATCAGGGGTAGAAACCTTATCGTTGATTGTTTCTCATTTTACGGTACCACGAACACTATGTGAAGGGAACTATAGAATAAACTAGTGTTAATCTCATCATATGGATTATAAGTGTCAACTATGTCAATCATATGATGTATCTCATCTCTAATGATCCCTCCCCTTTCCTTATTTATACCGTTAGGGGTGTTTTCCAATGTGTTAATCAAGTGATTTACAACACATTGTAATGCCTATGTTGTCTGATCATAAAGATGTTGCCTATCCCGAGGAGTTCTTGTAGACCTGCGTGATATCTGCTCACTCCCTCCTAGATTAACATTGGGCTCAGATCTAGTGTTATGTGAACTAGGTTCATTAGACATGATGATAATAGGAAATGTATAGATATATCTGCATGTGCATGTATGTGCATACATTACAATTTATATTAAAAAAAATTGTACCTAAATATAAACAACAATTATATAATTTAATTTTTTAATATAAAAATTGTAGGACAAAGTAAAGTGCAATTTTTCAAAAAATATGTCTAATTTACATACTTATTCATCATTTTAAACATATATAAATAGATATAATTAGAAATTTACACATAAACATACATTTTCATCATTTTAAGTTCATATGAACATATAAAGATATAAAAAGAAATTTAAGTACATATACATGTATTTTCAACATTTTAAACATATTTAAGTTCATAAAAAAAGATATTAAAAGATTTTTAATCATAAAAAGAAATATAAACATGTGTGACCCCTTAGGACACTATTGGGTCCTCTATGGTCAAATTGAGTCTTAAGGGGTACATTATGCACACTAAGATTCTATAAGGGGTCATATGTGGTCCTAAGAAGTCATGCATGTGTTAGAAAACATGTGTGACCCCTTAGCACCACATATGACCCCTTAGAGCATCCTAGTGTGTACATTATGCATACTATTGGGTCCTATGGGGTCAAATTGGGTCCTAAGGGGTACATTATACACACTAGGATGCTATAAGTGGTCATGTGTGCTCCTAAGGGGTCACGCATGTGTTCTAACACATGTGTGACCCCTTAGGACACTATTGTGTCCTACAAGGTCAAACTAGGTCATAAGGGGTACATTATACATACTAGGATGCTATAAGAGTCATATGTGGTCCTAAGTGGTCAGAACAACCCCTTAGGACCACATATAACCCCTTAGGACACTATTGGATCCTATGGGATCAAAGTGGGTCCTAAGGGGTACATTATACACACTAGGATGTTATAAGAGGTCATGTGTGGTGCTAAGGAGTCATGCATGTGTTAGAACACATGTGTGACCCCTTAGGACCACACATGAACCCTTATAGAATCCTAGTGTGTGCATTACATTCTATTAGGTCATAAGGGGTATGTTATATAAATTAGGATGTTACAAGGGGTCATATGTGGTCCTAAGGGATCATGCATGTGTTAGAGCACATGCATGACCCCGTAGGACCCTATATGACCCCTTAGGACACTATTGGATCCTATGGGATCAAATTGGGTCTTAAGGGGTACATTATACACACAAGGATGCTATAAGGGGTCATATTTGGTCATAAGGGGTCACGCATGTGTTAGAACACATGCGTAAACCCTTAGCACCACATATGACCCCTTATAAGATCCTAGTGTGTACGTTGTGCATGCTATTGGGTCATAAGGGGTATGTTATATAAACTAGGATGCTACGAAGGGTCATATGTGGTCATAAGGGGTCACACATGTGTTAGAACACATATGTGACCCCTTAGGACCAAATATGACCCCTTAGGACACTATTGGGTCCTACGGGGTCAAATTGGGTCCTAAGGGGTACATTATACACACTAGGATGCTATAAGCGATCATATGTGCTCCTAAGGGGTCACACATGTGTTTTAACACATGCATGACCCCTTAGGACCACATATGACCCCTTAGGACACTATTGGGTCCTATGGGGTCAAATCGGGTCCTAAGGGGTACATTATACACACTAGGATGCTATAAGGGGTCATATGTGGTGCTAAGGAGTCACGTGTGTGTTAGAACACACGCATACCACTTAGGACCACATATGACCCCTTATAACATCCTACTGTGTAGGCTGTGCATGCTATTGGGTCATAAGGGGTATGTTATATAAACTATGATGCTACAACGGGTCATATGTGCTCCTAAGGGGTCACGCATGTGTTAAAACACATGTGTGACCGCTTAGGACCACATCTGACCCCTTATAGCATCCTAGTGTCTACATTACATTATGTTGGGTCATAAGGGGTATGTTATATAAATTAGGATGTTACAAGGGGTCATATGTGGTCCTAAGGGGTCACGCATGTGTTCCCTATATGACCCCTTAGGACACTATTGAGTCCTATGGGGTCAAATTGGATCTTAAGGGGTACATTATACACACTGGGATTCTATAAGGGGGTGGTCCTAAGTGGTTATGCAGGTGTTAGAACACATGTGTGACCCCTTAGCACCACATATGACCCCTTATAGCATCCTAGTGTGTATGTTGTGCATGCTATTGGGTCATAAGGGGTATGTTATTTAAACTAGGATGCTATAATGGGTCATATGTGCTCCTAAGGGGTCATGCATGTGTTAGAACACATACATGACCCCTTACGACCACATATAACCCCTTAGGACACTATTGGGTCCTACGGGGTCAAATTGGGTCCTAAGGGGTACATCATACACACTGGGATGCTACAAGGGGTCATATGTGCTCCTAAGGGGTCACGCATGTGTTCTAATACATGTGTGACCCCTTAGGACCACATATGACCCCTTAGGACACTATTGGGTCCTATGGGGTCAAATTGAGTCCTAAGCGGTATATTATACACACTAGGATGCTATAAGGGGTTATATGTGGTGCTAAGGGGTCACACATTTGTTAGAACACATGCATGACCATGTAGGTTCACATATAACCCCTTATAGCATCCTACTATGTAGGTTGTGCATGCTATTTGGTCATAAGTGGTATGTTATATAAACTAGGATGCTACAATGGTTTATATGTGCTCCTAAGGGGTCACACATATGTTCTAACACATGTGTGACCGCTTAGGACCACATATGACCCCTTAGGACACTATTGGGTGCTATGGGGTCAAATTGGATCCTACGAGGTACATTATACACACTAGGATGCTATAAGGGTCATATGTGGTCCTAAGGGGTCACACGTGTGTTCACATATGACCCCTTAGGACACTATTGGGTGCTATGGGGTCAAATTGGATCCTACGAGGTACATTATACACACTAGGATGCTATAAGGGTCATATGTGGTCCTAAGGGGTCACACATGTGTTAGAACACATGTGTGACCCCTTAGGACCACGTATGACCCCTTAGGACACTATTGGGTCCTATGGGGTCAAATTAGGTCCTAAGGGGTACATTATGCACACTAGGATTCTATAAGGAGTCATATGTGGTGCTACGGGGTCACACATTTGTTAGAACACATGCATGACCCCTAATGACCACATATGACCCCTTATAGAATCCTAGTGTGTACATTACATTCTATTGGGTCATAAGGGGTATGCTATATAAACTAGGATGTTACAAGGGGTCATATGTGGTCCTAAGGGGTCACCCATGTGTTAGAACACATGCATGACCCCTTAGGACCCTATATGACCCCTTAGGACACTATCGGGTCCTATGAGGTCAAATTGGATCTTAAGGGGTACATTATACACACTAGGATGCTATAAGGGGTTATATGTGGTTCTAAGGGGTCATGCATGGGTTCTAACACATGTGTAACCCCTTAGAACCACATATGACCCCTTATAGCATCATAGTGTATATGTTGTGCATGCTATTGGGTCATAAGGGGTATGTTATGTAAACTAGGATGCTATTGGGTCCTAAGGGGTACATCATACACACTAGGATTCTATAAGGGGTCATATGTGGTCCTAAGGGGTCATGCATGTGTTAGAACACATACATGACCCCTTAGAACCACATATGACCCCTTATAGCATCCTAGTCTGTATATTGTGCAAACTACTAGGTCATATGTGGTATGTTATATATAAACTAGGATGTTACAAGGGGTCATATATGGTCCCAAGGGGTTACGCATGTGTTAGAACACATGCATGACCCCTTAGGACCACATATGACCCCTTAGGACACTATTGGGTCCTATGGGGTCAAATTGGGTCATAAGGGGTACATTATACACACTAGGATGCTATAAGGGGTCATATGTGGTGCTAAGGGGTCACTCATGTGTTAGAACACATGCGTGACCCCTTAGCACCACATATGACCCATTATAGCATCCTACTATGTGTGTTGTCCATGCTATTGGGTCATAAGGGGTATGTTATATAAACTAGGATGCTACAACGAGTCATATGTGCTCATAAGGGGTCACACATGTGTTAGAACACATGCATGACCCTTTAGGACCACATATGACCCATTAGGACACTATTGGGTCCTATGGGATCAAATTGGGTCCTAAAGGGTACATTATACACACTAGGATTCTATAAGGGGTCATATGCGGTGCTAAGGGGTCACACGTGTTAGAGCACATGTGTGATCACTTAGGACCACATATGACCCCTTATGGCATCCTAGTGTGTATGTTGTGCATACTGTTGGGTCATAAGAGGTATGTTATATAAACTAGGATGTTACAATGGGTGAGATGTGCTCCTAAGGGGTCACGCATGTGTTAGAACATGTGTGTGACACCTTAGGACCACACATGACTCCTTAGGACACTATTGGGTCCTATGGGGTCAAATTGGGTCCTAAGGGGTCATTATGAGTCATAAGGTATTATCTATTAAGGTATGATTATGCTTCATTACAATCATAAGAGGTCATTACAGTCAGAATAGATCTTAAGGGGTCTTATATGTTATACATGTGAGGATGCTAAATGGGGTCAAAATATGTTTTAAGATGTATTAAAGGATTGATCATGGTTTAATAGTGTCTTCGATTGTTCTAGTATGTGTCCAGGTATCCTAAGGTGTATGTATGTGTTTATGGTAAAAATGGAAACAACAATATTGAAAGACTGAAATAGATTCAACCACGAAACCCTAGCCTAACAACAACAAAAATCCACCATAACATATGAAGATTACCTAAAACAATGCAAATCAAATGAAATCACAAAGATTATACCATCACATGTCCAATAGGGTTTGGATCTCCATTCTTTCTATCTCCATTTATCTTGCTTGATATATTTTCTCTCAGATTTTATGTTGTACACAAGAGCTCAACAAAGAACGGAAATGTGGTTGTAAGTAGGCTTGATCACATATGAAAGTTCAAAAGCGTAGTTGAATAGAATGCATAGGAGATTGATAATGAAAGAGAGTATCCTCTTATATAGAAGACACTATAAGAAATGGAGGGATAAGATTGAGAGGTGTAAAAGAGAAATGGTCTGCTAAGATTAGGGGGTAGGTAGAGGAAATAATAAAATAATGAGAGGGTAGGTAGTGTAGGAATTAAGAGATGAATGACATGTGCCATGGGTAGAAAAAGGCTAATGAATTACTTAAATAAATAAAGATTTATTTAATTAATAGAGGAAGTGGGATAATTAAATAAATAAAAGTATTTATTTAATTTAGGAAAAGGATAATTTAAATAAATAAATGTATTTATTTAAATGAGAAATAGGGCTAGAAGAGGATAAATGAATTAATTAAATAAATAAATAGTCATTTAATTAATAGAATAATTAGGCTAAAATAATTAAATAAATAAAAATATTTATTTAATTAGACAGGACAATTTTAGGTGTCTACATTTTGCCCTTCTTTGAGACAATGCAACTTATCGTGTTGTTTCAAAGAAGATAAGATGAACTGATACAAAGTTGCCCCAAGATGGGAATGATATGCCCCCTCGAGAGATTGGATGAATTTGGTTGAAAAGATCACAGACAATCTCTCAATAAGATAGAAAGGCTAGAAAGGACTGACAAGATAGGATAGAGTGACAGAGTCACGGGACAAAGAAGACTGACTCGAGAGACTAGGGATAGGGTAGTCTATAAGATAGATTGCGAGGAAAAACATCCTCATTGTCATCGACACACCTAAGAGATCAGAGTGCAGAGAGAGCAAAGAGTAGTCAACAGTTAGCAATGATGGCATTGGTGCACAGATTCGATCGCGTTCACCAATATCAGAGGCCAGCAGATGCAGGAGAGCCAGTGAGTACCACAAAACCTCCTTATACCTTGTTGCATTAATTGTTGTCATAAATGAATATTAGGTAGGGAAATAAATGCACTTTAGGTACGTCTAAAAAAATGTCAAGCAGAGGGGAAAACGCTAAGGCATATTTGCGTTGGTGCCAGGTGCATTTGGGTAGGATAGGCACGTCTGCATTGGTGCTAGGTGCATCTATGATTGTAATAGAGTTTGTGTTCAATGCGAGCGTGTCTGTGTCTTGTACGCGTGTTTGTGTCACGAATGCACGTTTATGTCTTCAAGGCCAAATCGACAGTTCTGTGATAAACATACATTGTCGATTGGATAAGCTGCTGAGAGGATACACTCAAGCAGGTCCTCTAGGGAAGAGTAGGATAATGGATAGGGCTAGGATTGACAGTTATGTTATAGAACATACATTACCAATCAAAAAACTACTCAAGAGGATACACTCAAGCAGAGGCCCTAAGATAGGATAGAGCGAGGTACTTTGTGATGAATAGGGAGTACCATAGAAATTGGCAATATTGTGATAGAACATATGTTGTCAACTGGATTAGGCTGAAATTGACAATTCTGTGATAGAACATACATTGTCAATTGGATAAGATACTCAAGAGGATACACTCAAGTAGGTGCCCTAAAATATAAAAGAAACACTTTGTGATGAACAAGGAATGCTACCAGGATAGAGTGCCATATGATATATATAAGCACTAGGATAAAAACAATACTTTGTGATGAATAGGGAGTACCACTACGATTGACACAGTTGATTTGCTTGACTGTAGGAGGACCTACCTAGGTTGGAGTCATGGGAGAGATTCCCTTCGAGTCAGAGTTTACGAGCAGAGATGACATTCAAGGATAGAGCAGCAGTTGAGGCTATAGGATTGCGATACATTATGTATGTGCCTAAGTTTCGAGCAAACATGGGATTTCTGACTGCATTAGCTGAGCGATGGCACTCAGAGACATGCACTTTTCATTTGCTGATGGGTGAGATGATAGTCACCTTGGAGGATGTGTATAGGATATTGCGGATACTAATTGATGGGGAGTTGGTTCCTTATGATCGAGACGGAGACATGGATGTACTGAGATGAGTGTTTTAGGATCCAGGACTAGAGATGAGGGCAGGACATATGGCTTGGGATACCATGACAGTGACAGGATTGGTGCTACCGGCGGTGCTATTAGGATTGATTAGTGGGTTCCTCTGTTTGGACAGGGCGACACGAGGGTTGGTTGTGGGATGGGGGAGGACTCTGGAGACATTGGTGATTAAGGACACTAGGTTTTCATGGGGACAGTGTCTTCTGGCACACTTGTATTATGAGTTGCATCAGTTTGTGTATCATGGATAAGCAGGATTGGGGTGTGGAGTGACATTGTTACAGGTATGGGCATATGAGAATCTATCGGTTACATGACTGATACATTTTAGAGGTAGGGGACATGGGCACAATTATGTGCATCTCTATGGTATGATTACTTCCCAGCCACAGATTGGGAGGCTAGAGTATTGGCGCTGGGTTATCGATGAGATAGATAGTCTAGTATGGAGGCCTTATCGAGACTATGAGGAGTGTGAGGATGACGTAGTGGAGCTGTCATATGTATTCTAGAGAAGGTATCTGATTGGTCGGACACCATATGTGATTGAGTGATAGTTGATAGATAGGCTATGCAGGGAGTTCGGCAGGATACAATGGATGCCATGGGGGTTGGGGATGTATGCACGGACAATGAGGGATTAGGTTCATTTAGGGCCATTATTGCCATATGATCAGGTTGTGACACAGATGTTGGAGATGGTTCCCATGCCTTGGGACATTTGGGCAGATGTAGAGGAAGCAAGGATGGATGCAGAGTACACTACATATTGGGGAGAGCATCAATTTCCATGGTTGATGGATCTAGGGGAGCCGATAGAGGGAGATGGTGGAGGTGATGGAGATGATAGTGGGGATGGTGGAGGTAGAGGCCAATAATGAAGGTGGGGTGCAGTGGTAGAGAGGAGAGTGGCTCATAGGAGAGAGGGCAGAGAAGAGAGATAGGTGCATTTAGTGAGGGGTAGAGGGGGATTGCCATTACAGGTGCCCGCAACACAGGTTCCCAAATAGGTGCAGGTTCCTAGATAGGTACAGGGACTAGAGTAGCCACAGGGATAGAGTGAGGGGAGAGAGGAGGAGGAGGAGGATGAGCTACTATCCTTGAGGGAGACCTACCAAGATAAGAAGATGAGATCCAGGATCTAGAGTGAGATACAACTAGACTCATGAAATAGCTGAGGGATACTGAGCGAGAGAGGGATCAGGCTATTCAACGCTATACATAGGCTTAGACATCACTAAGGGTAGGGAGGAAGGCAAAAGAGGAAACTGGGGCCAAATACGCCTATTTTCTACAGGAAGGGGAGGAGATAGCCTACTAGAGAGACCTGTACTATGCAGTGGTGCCACCAGATCAGCGTGCTAGGATCTTCCAGAGACCATCACGAAGGACGACGACCACTGGAGGGAGAGACAGGAGATAGGCGTCTAGTGGTGGGGTCATGGGTATTCCACCACCACTAGATAGAGGGGGCATGAGAGATGATCCTAGGGGGGTCCTTCCAGGGATCAAACTCCATTGAGGCCAGCCGGCTCTGAGGGAGGGAGCTCATCATAGCCTTAGAGGGCTCCCTATGTATCAGTGTTGTACCATTTTTGTATGATGATGTATACACCTTTGGGTGATTGTAGCCACATGATTTTGACATCATTTTATCATGACACTTATGATTTTGATATATATATATATATATATATATATATATATATGAGATGATTCATCCTTGCGGCAGCTATATGCATGTGTACCTATGTGATATTGGTTCTATGTGGTGAATGATTTCATATGATGCTTATGATATGGATGCAAATATGTACATGATGAAATGCAATATTTTTGTTCATTTATATTTTATATGTTATGCAAATGCAAAATGTGAATGTATGAAATGCATATGAATATGATAATGTAAATAACTATTCTATGAAAATGTAAAATGTGATAACATGTGTTGTGTGTAAGATGTGGTGCAATTGTGATATCTGTATGTATGTATGAAATGAGATACGTTGTCATGTAGGTGCAAACTATATGAAATGCAAATATTTTTGGTGTGTCATTATACTTAGTCATGTGATAGCAAGCTACACGGACTCAAGAAGGACGATGGAGGTCAATCAAGAAAGGGGGGTGGAAGATAGAAGATATGGAAGTGAAAGAGATTCTTCTGCTATTATCATCATTGAGCTTTATTATGGAAAAATAGGTTATGACAATCCAGATATATGTTCGACCCAGAAAATCATTGTACCCATTTACATGGAGATCAGACAGTCACAAACAAGGAATGCCCCAATTCACACTAGACTCACAGTGTCCTCATATCCTTGGGCAATTCATAGCATTACTAAGAGACAATCCACAGACAACAAAGAAAAATAGGTGATGATACCCCATCCTTGCCTTTCTAGTCAAAGACATCCTAGAGATAAAATCTCTAGTCAGAGACATCCCGAAAAAGCTAAAAGAGATGTCACCAAAAAGATAAAATCAAAAGAAAACCAAGACTCGACACCAACATCCACTGTAGTCCTCAAGTTTAGTGTCTCTTGTCACTTGTATAAGTCTATTTGATTGTGGTCACAATGTTTTTGTTCACAAAAGGATAGATAGCACTGAACCATAATGTTGTCTAAGTCTGTTGAAAGATTTGATTTGTTGAAGCCCATTGTTGTTACTGTGTCTCATCTGAACTGACTGAATCCATGAAACTGATACTTTATTGTGGAGAAGGAAGAACTTTATTGCAGATCTGTGATGCAAGTGTTGCTTTATTGTGGATTGTGCGCGGATAAACTGAAGAAAACTGGAAGAAATTGTACTCCTCAGAACGTGTGATGCTCTTAGTTCCACACCCATCACTAGACTTAGGATTTTCCTTAGCCACAGATAGGAGCTGATTTATTATGGATGGAAAGGGGTGAAAATGGAGGTTTATTATGAATGGCTAACCAATCTTATGAAGATCAATAACAAGCCATGATAGGAATGGGTAAGTTTATTATGGATGGATATGTTGTGAGTGTGTGCAAAGTGAAAGGATGAGATTGAATCCTGAAGGAGGGAGGAGTAATGTCTCTACACATGGCGCCGATGACCCGGTTTTCACCATGGTACTTGCCCAGGGCACCACCGAAGTGGTTTTCACTGTTGGATGGATTTATTTCTCTTTACTTTTTTTGATTTTTCAATTTTTTGTGTGTCACAAGGCGCCCATTTGCCAGGTTTTCACCAAGTAATGATTTTTCATTTTTTATGATTTTTTGTATTTTTGAAAATTTTTTTTTTTTTTTTAATTTTTGAATTAGGATACTCTGAAGACCTATGTGTAAAACCTGAAAAGGTCCATGCTATTGATAGGATCTCCCAAAGGTTCTCCCTCTAGTGTCGAAAGATGATATGCACCTAATCCATAGACTGCTCTGATGATGTAAGGCCCAAGCCAATTTGGTTCAAACTTTCCCTTCTTCTATCTACCTTGTTGATTTTTAGGATTTTCCTTGAGAATTAAGTCACCCACCTCAAATGTGTGAGGATTTGTCTTATGATTGTAGCTTCGACTTTCCTTGAATGAATGATATGTAGTTTGAGTGACTGTCTTTCTTGATAAAGGAACTGAGATAGAATTACTAGTGTGTGAACTATGTAGGCCCATATGCGTGTCACCTAAAGAAGTTTGGGCATCCTTGATAACAAAGTCCTTCAAGGAAGCTCCATTAAAGGTCCATGATGTATCACTAGAAGGGAAAGGATGTACCGAACAAGTGGATGAGTGATGAAGGCTTATGATTGTGAAAAGAAGTGAAAGTAGGATAGCATGATGGAGACTTAGTATCAACAAGTATGCTTTTTGACTTGAAATTTTAGAACTTTTGCCCCTAGTTATTTTGATATCAGGGGAGATCAACTCTTGTTCTTTTTTCTTCATAGGATTTTTATCCTTGACCTTTATTTTTGCAGAGTCCAATAGCTTTTGATTTTGATTTGGACTAAAGGACTTCTCTTTATTTTTGACTTTTAGATTTTTCTTTTCATAGCTTGATTTGTGATCCCCAATAAGTAAGGGATTTTTGTGATTCTTGTTGATCCAAGTTTGGGAACAAAGTGGAAATGGAATGAATGGATGAAATGGTAAAACTGTGTGAGTTCTCAAGAGGGTTGGAGATATATTCAATAGATTCTTCATTGGAACCACTCTTAGGACTATTGATATCAAGAGCTACTTGCACCACTAGAGGAGATTTGCATTCAGACTTAGTAGCCACAACACTAGGTGATTCACACCCAATTCCTTTTGAATTGTTATAGATTGTTCCCGTTGACTAAATACCTTAGGAGATAGTGTGAGTTGATCAACATGAAAGATATACCCACTACATCCCATGTCTTTAACCTTAAATTTTTCTTTGATCTCTGTTTGTTTTGGTGTAGAAGCTTTCAAGGATTCTGGATCAACATATACTGATGAAGGAACAACCTCTCAATTGACTAGGATTGTTATTCTAATCTAGGTCATAGAATGTTGCAATATATGAATGGGTTTGGGTCAGCTTTGACGGTCACTTCAACTCCATTGTGTGGAAACTTGATACATTGATGATATGTAGATAGGACTGCTCCCATCTCATGAATCCATGGATGTCCTAGCAATATGTTGTATGTGAGATCTAGGTCTAGGACTTGAAAAACCACATCCTTAGTTACTGGCCCAACTCTGAGAGGTAAAGTGACTATGCCCTTGGATGAGCACTCTTCATGATCATATGCTTTAATGGTGATTGCATGTGTAGAATTCTCAGCTTTTTCAGAATATCCCAATTGCTTAAGAGTGTTCAATGTACAAATGTTCAAACCTACTCCTCCATCTATCAGGACTCATTTTATTCGGTGTTTGTGTAATAAGGCTTCAATGTGTAAAGATGCATTATGTGGTTGTCTTACAAAGGCGTTGTCAGCTTCGGTGAATGTAAGGGAATGTGGAACGGAAAGGTATCTGATAGGGAGGCAACCTAGTTTGCCATCAATTAGATTTCTTGACGGTTTGCTTCTATCCCTTTCGGGTTCCAAGTCTACCCCTCTAGACTTCTAAGTGCTTCCCTACCAGTATTTGCTTACCATAGTTGATACAAGCTCATAAAGAAGCTTGTTCTCCATGCTCCTAGATTCTGTCACTATGAGTTGCAGAGGTGTAGGATTACCCTTTCTTATTCACAGTCTATAAAGTCATCAGCCTGTCTGATTTTACAATCAAACCTCTACACTCATCCTCCCCTATACTTACTCCTTTACAGTCACTGAAACCTAGCCGGACTTCTTCCAAGCTCTCCTAGGCTCAGTATGCAGAAATGGCGATTGACATTTCTTGGTTTCCTCCTACTGCTACTCTACTCTTACTGTACATTTTCAGCTCTTCCTGAAGAAATCTAATGGTCATGTGGATCCCACAGTGGAGGTTCAGGACAGAGCCATATTTACAATGTGAATTCAAAACAAGAAACGAACAACAAAAAGGAAACTTTAATTATAGAACTGTAATGAAAAACTTGACAAAAATAAGATAGTACAACACTCAGCGATAGAAAACCAAAAAATAGACTTGTATGTATTTCTCTTGTGTTTTCTATAGTATCCAACCAATCCAAGACCTTACAATTAGGATTTTACAGCTCATCCATCCATCGTGAAACACAGACGGTTACAAACTAGAGAAAACGATTTCATAACGGGTCATCGGCGTAGCCTCAGAACCTGGCTTCTAATGCTTGTTGGTGACTTGCAAAGTTCGCACTTTTCCATCAGGTGGTCGGGGTAACCAAAACACACCTTCGCCGATGGCCAATGCTTTCCTCCTCTTTGTGATGTTCCATTGGGTCATCAGCAAGACAACCAAATGGCTATCTTGATCGTCCGATCTTGCTCGATCTCTCTTTTTTTGCTCCACCACGTGGCACCCCCTGATTGGCTCTGGGGTCCCTGCCCTGCCATCTTAGCATGACCTCACTAACCGCCCGGAATGTAACCCTTCTTTGTTGTTGGGTCCCACCTTGGTCACCAAGTTGCGGGAGATAAAATTTGTGCATCTCGCCATAACGGTATAGCAAGAATAGTCCAATCATCTTGGACTTGCTCACTCGTTAACTTGCCTGAGCTTCTCTCTTGTCAGGTCCCACCTTGGTCACCAAGTCGTGGGAGATAAAATTTGTGCATCTTTATCATATGGTATAGTGACCGTCGTTGATCCACCTTCAACCTACACAATCGTTAACTCACCTCTTTTTCTTGCACATGCTTTGTCGCCAAGTTGTGAGGAATATCTGGTGTTCATCTTCCCATCACAGTATAGCGACAGTCATAGGATCATCCGTGATCACCATCCAAATATAGGTCAAGTTAATCATCGGGGTAACTTTAAACTACTCCTTCGATACCCTATAACAATACTCCGAACTCCAATGAACTCATCGAGCTAAGACTTGTCGATCAGGGGTAGGTCTTGCCGGTAAGAGAAATTTAAAAACCTGCAATTAAACCACCAAATGGACTAGAGCCATTTCTTATGTATTTACATGACCACTGGAAGGTCTCACAAGCCAAAATTGGTTAAGGGCATTTCAACGCTTAGGTGCTCCTGCACCAATATCCCATCATGGCTTGAAACTTGTCCACATTCAGATCAGTGGGTACTAAAGTTCCTCTCAAATTTTTATCAAGGATGGCTTTATGTTTAGGGGATATGCGTAAAAGCTCAAGCATGGAGATAAGTGCGGGCGTCCTCCCTAACTATTCTACTATATTGTACTTAGGTTTGGTTGATGAGGAAGCGGTGGTCTTAGCTCAAGCACCTTGCAAAGTGACCTTACCTCGATGGGTTGTGACATTACATTCAAAGGTAGATTCAGAAGAAGGTCCAATGCCTTTTAGAACAACTTTGGGTCTTTGGGCAGAATTTTCAGGCATTTTGTCCTTTATGATAATGGTAGAGACATAATTGTCCATCGAAATGTGATTAACAGTTGAATCATAGTTAGTCTACTCATCTATGGCTTAGGCTCTTCCCTTGTCATGTTTACGAAATGGTTCCTTATTGGATGAATGTCCTTCAATCTCAATGTCACGTCTATCAATAAGATCTTGTATAATGTTTTTTAGCTGATGACAATTTCCTATTTTATGTCCCTTGCTCATGTGATATTCACAGTACTCATCGTCATTCCACCAATTTGGTTTGACCTTTGGCTCATATGGAGGATTGTTTGGAATTATTATGATCTTGTCTTCCACTAGCTTCTTGAAAGATGATTCAAGTGGTTCTCCCAATGGGGTGTATTTCCTTCATGGTTTTGAAGTTGTTTGAGTATTCACTTGGTTGTTTGTAGAACTTGATCCAGAAAGAATGATTTTGGGTCTCACTGTGTTAGCATCAACAACACCATCATTTACTGTGTTCTTGTTCTTGTTCCAAAATCGTGGCTTGTCTTTTCCTTTAAAGTCCTCTTTGTTTTCTTTGAATATCTTAATGACTCCTTGTTCAATTAAGACCTTCTCTATTGCTAATCCTTTCTCAATGACATCCTTGAAAGTGGACAAGCAATTTTTCCTTAAATCATAACCAATTTCTCTATGGACATTCTCTGTGAACATCTCTACCATTTGTTTTTGTGGAATTTCATAAGAGCATCTGCTGGCTAAATTCCTCCATGTTTTTAAGAATGATGAAAATGACTCCCCATCCTTTTGCTTGGTGTTGCACAAAGTGGTGACAGATATATCTGTCTCTATGTTGTATTAGAAATGTTGGATAAAAGCCTCTGCTAGATCACCCCAAGAATTAATTCTAGGTGGAAGTTGGGAGAGCCATTCCATAGCTTGATCACCTAAGATTTGTGGGAATAGTCTCATCAAATATGTCTCTTCTACTGCTACTTCAATGCAAGCCGTGAAAAGTTTTCTTATATGTGCCTTAGGGTCTCCTTTGCCTCTGTACTTATCAAACTTAGGTGTCATGAAATGTGTAGGAAAAGGAGGCATTGGAATGCTTTTTTCAAATGGATAGGGACATATGTCTCTCATTTTATAAGCTGGCTTCGGTGTATTAATGTCCTCCATTTTCTTTTTTAAGTCCTTTATTTGTTGTTCCAAATTGTTCTTAGGTGGAGACCGATTTCTTGGACCATATCCCATGCCTGAGCCACCAGGTGGAGGAGGAGGATACTGCATATATGGATGGTATTGATCATAAACATGTTCATATGGAGGAGGTCTATAATGATATTGCGTATAGGGACCACTTGGTATAGAGTCATAATGAGGAATGGAATATCTGCTTTGTCCATGTATATCATATTCTACAAGCATGTCATGAGTTTTTTCTTGTGTAGTGCCCCCAAATTTGACATGAGGTTTCCTTGTGTCCAAATTTTGAGCATGCCTTTGGATATCCAATTGTTTTTGAGGTTTTTCCTTAGCATTGGTATGCAATTGAGTGTATTTATCTGTATAAGACTTACATAATGGTCTGCAAAGGTGAGTATGATAATCTTGACCATGTGTATGTGGGACCTCAGGTTTTTGAAACAAAGATGATGGTGATTCAGGCACAAAATGTGGTCCTCTATCACCTCCACTATTAGGCCTCCTTTGATCCATGTTGATTTGAGGTTCTTGCAAAGGTCGATGTTCCATTATTTGAGACATGTCAAAATCATGAGGAATCTTGGCTCCACTTTGTGCCATTACTTGTAGAAAATATTGTCTATCTCTCCTCATTATTTCCTCAACCAATCTATTAAAATGGGGATCCATAATAGAGTCTTCACCTTCTACTGAATGTACTGAAATATTGTCCACATTGTCATTGTTTGTATCATTGTTGTTTGTATTATCAATGTTCTCAACATTCTGAATGTTTTTATAGATGTCCATGTTAGGTAATGTGGTATGATCAGAATTGAAAAAGACATCATTTTCATACTCATAGGCACTCATGTTTGCAGACTCTTAAGCCTCTTTATCTTCTCTCTTAGATTTTTGGGAATGGGTTTCAACCATGAACTAGGTCTTGACCAAGATGTGTGAGACTAGATGAAAATGGAAAGAATATGGAAGACCAAGAGTTGGATGGAATGTAAATGAATTTGAAGTGTAATTGCAATGTCCAAAGTGTAAGACCAAGTATGTATGTAGTAGAGTAGGTGTGGCTTCCAAAGAGATGATAGATTCTCTTGATGAGGTATGTTGACCTTGAATCTAAGTAAGACCAAATGAAACCCAAAGGTGATAGACCTTGATGAGGTACCACTTAGCAAAATGTTGTTGTATGTAGTGTGTTGACAAAGCAAGATGAGGACAAGCAAGTGACCTTTTGACTCAAGTTTAGACAAATGCGAATGTAATGCAAGATGTAAAGCAATGGTGGACTTTGTGAGACCCAAAGATAGGTTGAATTGTAGATGAAAATCTAGAGAAGTAACCTAGGAAGCTCAAGAATTCCGAAACTGATTCATCTTGTTTGTTGGATTGTGAGCTTTTCCAATACTGAACACAAACGTGCCTGTATACTTCACAGACGTGGTTTCTAAAATATGAGTGCAATTTTTCCAATTTGTGAAGTTGTTGTTGTGACCAAATCTGAATTTGTGGTTGTATTGTTTCGTGATAAAAGAACACAATGTTGATGAGGACTCAATGTTTGCAAGTGTTTGGACTCAAAATGACTTAAAGAAAAGTGTGTTGTTTGTTGTAAAAATTTTTTTTGCATACACTTAAAGACACAAAAGACACAATATTTTGATGTTTGATCTTGAATGTTTGAATGTTTAAATGAAGACAAGCACAATTCCTAAGGTTGGCGAAGACAATAGTTGTTGATCCCACATGGAGTTTCCCCCGAGGCTATGCTATTCAAAGCAGATACTTAGATGCTTGACCCCACTGGCTCCACCCTCGACACTCACTTCTCTGGGGTAGCCAAGCATTAGTCTCCATGAAAAATCCTCGTGGTGAATTTTGTATCTCTACTAAGAACCGTATGTGTGTGGGCCGCTCCAGAGGTCTAACCTCCCGCCCCAACAACTAGAAGGATTTTGGATTTCTAAAACAAAAAGGTGCTAGTAAGGGCATCTTCTCGTGTGGCCATACATGCGACACTTTCATCTTTGTAAATATAGAAGGCTCCTAGCCGGTAGGGGTTGCGCCCTACAATTGATCAAATAAATTTGATCAAACGGGTTTATGGGGAGACAAAGTGTCGGTATGAACTAATCAACACACGTTACCCATGGCTTTCACCATGGATATAGTTATTTATAGTGGTTTGGAAGAGGTGGGTTTTCCTCACTACCACTTGGGTTGTTCTCTCCTCACTAGTAGTCCTAGTGACCACACAGGGAGACAAACCCTCTAGAGATTAAACAAAAAGAGCCTATTGCTAAAGACACAAAAGACACTGGTTCAATTTTAGTGCACCAATTGACGTGTTTGCTAATCTTTGAAAACAAGACACACAATGAAGATCAAAAGAAAAACCTTGCCAAAATTTTGCAACAAAGATTTTTTAGTAGTTTTGCAATAATACCCCTTCTGCAAGTACACAAGTTAGGTAAATTTTAGATCCAAAAAACTTTGTGAAATAGAAGCCTTCGACAAAATGTTATTTTGATAGATTCAAAGATCTAATTTTCCATGAGTTATTTTGCATCATAAAAAACATACCACCTGTAAAATTTCAAGACATTTCTAGAAATGTAAGAAAATCGAAAAAGTTTCTAATTTGCTCCAAAAATTATTATTTTTATGAAAAATCATAAAAATTCATAGAAAATGCAAAATTAATCCACAAAATCTGCAATTTTTACTAGACTTTCCTAATATTATTCCAAACCTCCATAAATAAATTCCTGCAAAAATTCCAAACAGTTTGTGAGATATAAGCAAAATAATGCAAAACCCTAATGTTTAAAGATCCAATTTTTTAGGAATTATTTTGCATCAAAATTAAAATCACAAAGAAAAGATCCTATGTATAATTTTGAGAGATTTCCAAAACTGTAAAAAAATCTGAAAAATTTGCTCATTTTCTCTCAAAATTAATTTTTTATGAAAATTCATAGAAAATGCAAATATGCTCCCAAAAATCTAATTTTTTTACTAATCATGGTTGATAATGTTCTTGACCTGCAACAAAATTTGATGCCAAAATTCAAAGCAGTCAATGAGACCTGATCAAAATAATGAAAAACCCTAATTTTTAAAGATCCAATTTTTTTGGAAATATTTTGCATCAATATTAAAATCACAAAGAATGGATCTTGTGTATAAATCAGAGAGATTTCCAAGAATATAAGTAAATCCGAATAATTCACTCATTTGCTCTCAAAATTAATTTTTTATGAAAATTCATAAAAAATTCATAGAAAAATCAAATATGCTCCAAAAAATCTGAATATTGGATTGCAAGCTCTTGATACTGTTGCAAACTTGCAAACAAAATTTTATGTAAAAATTCCAAGCCATTTGTTAGATCTCTCCAAGATCTTAATTTTGTGTCCAAAACCCTAGCTACACAAGGTTATTCTCCAAATTGTTTTACAAAACAACAATATAGGGTTAGAAAAATCTAAAAAAAACATAAATCTAATAAAAATTCATGTCGCACTGGGCGTGCCAAAATGTTTATGGTAAAAATGGAAACAATAATATTGAAAGATTGAAATAGATTCAACTACGAAACCCTAGCCTAACAACAACAAAGATCCACAATAACATATGAAGATTACCTAAGACAATGCAAATCAAATGAAATCACAAAGATTATACCATCACATGTCCAATAGGGTTTGGATCGCCATTCTTCCTATCTCCATTGATCTTGCTTGATATATTTGCTCTCAGATTTTATATTGTGCACAAGAGCTCAACAAAGAACAAAAAATGTGGTTGTAAGTAGACTTCATCGCATATGAAAGTTCAAAAGCGTAGTTGAATAAAATGCATAGGAGATTGATAATGAAAGAGAGTATCCTCTTATATAGAAGACACTCTAAGAAATGGAGGGATAAGATTGAGAGGTGTAAAAGATAAATGGTCGGCTAAGATTAGAAGGTAGGTAGAGGGAATAATAAAATAATGAGAGGGTAGGTAGTGTAGGAATTAAGAGATGAATGGTAGGTAGTGTAGTATTTATTTAATTTAGGAAAAGGATAATTTAAATAAATAAATGTATTTATCTAAATGAGAAATAAGGTTAGAAGAGGATAAATGAATTAATTAAATTAATAAAGATTAATTTAATTAATAGAAGAATTAGGTTAAAATAATTAAAAAAATAAAAATATTTATTTAATTAGACAGGACAATTTTAGGTGTCTACAATATGTATGTGAATGTCACATTTATTTAAGTAATTAACCATTTAAGTACTTAGGTAATCTTGTGCTAAGCTATTGTGTGTATGTGTATGTGTATGTGTATGTGTATGTGTATGTGTATGTGTATGTGTATGTCAAATTTATTTAACTAATTAACCACTTTAAAAAATCAACCATTTAAATGTTCAAAACTAATATATTATTAAACATTAAAAAAATTAAAAAATTATTAAGAATTAAAAAACTAAACAACTAAAAAGAAAATAAACTATACAAAAAATTTATGAAAAAACAAAAAAATTAATATTTTACTATTAATGCATTTTTAAAAAAAATTAAAAATTAAAAAATACTTACCTCTAAAACGCTTTCTCCCGGATCCTTGCCCCTATGCTCTCCTTGCCCGATGCTCAGTAAGCCCCTCAGTGCAAAATGAGGGGTTATGGTTGTTTCACAGCTTATATAGGGCAAGGGGTGTCTGGCCGGAACCCTGTTTCTATGCTAGCGTTGCGTGGCTACCACATTGGTTCGGTCGGAACCCTTCTGACCAAATCGCTCGGGTTAGCCCCAAGTGCGACATAGATCCATACTTATACCCTATTTTTTGCTTAATTTCACAAAGTTAAATAAAAGTTTATAAAGCTATGTATTTTCAATAATTTGAATAAAAATAAAATATCAATAAAACAATCATCTAAAAACTACCCAACAACATTAAATAATTAACTAGCATTTAATATCACTATAAATATAATATACAACATTTTGGATCATAACATTTAACAAATCACCTTGATTGAAATGGGAAACAGACATTAACAACATACAACAAACTAAATCTTTGTATAATATAAAACATTAAAAATCCTCTACCTACAAAATTAGGAGGTTGGAATGAAATTCGATGAATTTATGGAGAGGAAGAATGAAAAATCTTATATAAGATGCATGATATGATAGAATCGTAGAAAAATCCTTAAGAAATAGTTGATAGTGGTACTAATGGTTTAGGCAAGGGAGATGTTTTAGAGAAAGATTTTACAGAATTAAGAAAACATTAGGAGAGATTCGCTTCTTGGGAAGCTATCCCTAAGAAGAATCAAAATGAGTCCCTACCTGAAAAAGAAGAGATTGTTAAGGAGGGAATTGTCTGCTCTCTCACCAACCCCCCACCCTCCCTATCCCCACCAAAGAAAAACAACATAAGGGGTTCGAAAGATGGAGATATTGAAACTAAAATTAAGGAAGTTCAACAAGTAAGAATTTTTCACTACTTCTATTTAAGATAATAGTGACAAGGCTATTGATATGGAAGATGTTGGTACTTCTAATAGTTCTCTCAGTGGCCATAGTAGATATTTGTAGAATTTCCTCTCCTTGTTGGGGTTTGGTGCTAATGCTACTCAAATGCCTCCTCTAAAGCTAATATAAGGTGCCTCAAAAGAGGAATGGACTCAAGTCAATGGAAAACTAGAAAAAGAAGAAAAAAATAAATGTTGGGGGAGAAAGTAGACAAGGAAAACCTTCTCAAAGATAAACTAAAGCTCATGATTTTGCATGTGATGTTTCCTCTAGTAAATAGAAAAACTCTAGATACTTTCTCAGAGCCTTGAAAATAGAATAAATGATATTGTTTTTAAGAGGTTGTCTACTATCCCTAGCCCACGTGGTATCGGAGGACGTGTCATGCCAGCATCATCGATCATGTTAAAAAGTTTACCCGACACACTGCAATTTATAGGGGGTGCTATACCCGATTCCTATAGTCTAAAAGAAAAATAGGTTGTCTACTGTTAGTACTAGGCTTGTACTAACCTTTATCCTAATATTGAAATGAATATTTGTTTCTTTGAAAATTAGAGGGTTGAATGGACCTTCTATGAAACATCTTATGAAGATTTATATAGTTAATATTGATATTCTTCTTATTAAGAAAACTAAGATGCAAGTATCTATTTTTGATTGGATAGTTAAGTGTACTTGGCCTCTTCCTAATTATTATTTTAGTGATGCTGAGGGGGCTTCTAGTGGTATTGCTGCTTTATGGAATCTAGCTAGAATAAAAGGTGCCAAAGGGCCTTCTTGCAAGAACATCTTGATGACCTCCATGGAAGATTTGTATAACTTTGTGAAGTGGGATTTGCTTAATGTAATGTCCCAAATTCAAAGGTTGCTTCGAAAGAGATTTGGGATTCTTTATCCCCTTTTATCTTTGCTATAAAATTGGATTGTTGGATGCTTGGTGGTGGTTTCAACACATCCCTATTTCCTTTTGAATAATTGGGTGGTTCGAATTATCTTATCCAATTGTTCTCTTTTGTGGGGCTTATTGATATTGACTTGCAAGGATCTCTATTCACTTTGTATAATAGAAGAAAAGGAAGTAATCATATTCAAGTCAAACTCTATAGGTTCATAAGTTCCAATGGTTGGAATATTCTTCCTAAACTTTCTTTATTGGTCCTCCTTGATTTTGATTTTGATCATAATGTTAGTTTATTTAATTGGGATGATGTTGCTACTAAGGTCCCCTTCCCTTTCAAGTATGAAATAATGTGGACTTCTTGCCCTAAGTTCAAAGACATTATTAAAAATTGTTGGAATCTTCCTTGCTATGGTACTCCATTAATGTATTGCATTTCTCAAAAATTAAAAGTTATCAAAGAAAAGGTTAAAGGTTGGAATAAGATTTATTTTCCATAAAAATCAAAACATAACTAGATATCTTAAAGATATCCAAGGGAGAATGGAGGAAGGAAATAATGAAATGGAAAACATGTGCTAAAGAGAGAGTGGTGTGTACTAAACGGATTAAACTGTCAAAGATTGAGGAAGTCTTCTGAAAATAGAAATCTAGGATTTAGTCGTCAACTAAGGGGGGTAGAAACACAAAATGCTTTCATCAATCCACATTGAAACATAGAAGAAGAAATTAGATAAGGAAGCTATCTCTTGAAATGGGAATGTTCTTTTTGATGAAAATGATATCGTTGAAGCTATTTTTTCCTTCTTTAAAGAAACCCTTGTTGATTTCAATCTTGATTTCATGGGGTTGGACATTCTTATAGATGTTATTCCTAATGCACTCATTGATTAGGACCTTAAGGACATGGGGAAACCAATCTTGATGGAAGAGGTAGAAAGTGTGGTCTTCTCCTTTGGTGCATATAAAGCCCTTTGGTTTGATGGGTTTCCTCCCTTTTGTTTCAATATTTTTGGGATGTTGTATCCATAGACCTTATAAATGCACCAAGGGATTTCTTTAGATCAAATAGACTTTTAAATCAACTAAATGCTACCTTTATAGTCTCAACTCTTAAGGCAACTACTGCTTCTTCTATACAAGATTATAGACTGATAATTTAATTAGAAATTGTTTACAAACTTTTCTCTAAACTTATTGTTAATAGATTAAAAGTTAACCTTCATCAATTGATTTCTCCAAATCAAAAATGGTTTGTCAAAGGTAGAGAAATTTCGGATGTTTTTTAATCTACTCATGAATATATTCATTATATGGAGTATAAAAAAAATTCATTTAGAGTTTTTAAATTAGATATCTCTAAGGCCTATGATAGGGTTTCTTGGTCTTTTTTTATTGTTGTTCTAGAGAATTTTAGTTTCAAAGGTAGATTTTTGAACTTGATCGAAGCTTGTGTCACTACCCCGAAGTGTTCAATTCTTGTTAATGGAGTTCCTAGGGTTTATTTTTAATCTGCCAATGACTTAGACGAGGTGATCCTCTCTCACCTTATTTATTTATTCTTGTGGCTTGGATGGAACATCCGGAAGAGGCTTGAATTAAGAATGCTTAAGGGGACTAAAGCTACCTCTTCTTTCCCTCAAGCTTCTCATTAACAATTTTTGCATGACACTATTATTTTTGGGGAGCCTTTGGTAGTTGAGGTTGTTCATTGGAAATCTATCCTAGAAGATTATACCAAGGTTTCTTGGTTACTACATCTCTTTGTTCAATATCCATGCTTTTATTGTTGATAGGAATTAGCAAATTCAAAAAATATTCCTCTCGATGGAGATTGAATATTATTCAATAATTTCCCTTGTCAGCTAGGCTAAAAAGTTTGGAGGCTTGGGTATCAAAGGGTTAAAAGTAATTAACAAGGTGCTAATGGCTAAAATTAAATTGAACTTGGGTTACTATTTTAAAAGATACATATTTAAGCAATTTAGACCAAGGGTGTTTCTTATGCTCTTTTGATCTACCTCATGGGTCTATCATTTGGAATAATTTGTTAAAAATGTAACGAAGTTAAGTAGTAGAACAACTTCCTACACTAACCTTGAGAGAAGGGTAATGCAAAAACTTTTACAAATCTTTACAATAGTTGCAGAAACTTAAAATAATTAAGCATCAATGATATGCATACCACAACACAATGATTTATGTGAGGAAAACCCTATTAGTAGAACTGTTGGTATTGCATGAAGATTGCATTGAAAAAGTATAGTGTTGTCATTGATGTCAATTGCAACTGGTAGTAAAGCAGTAAACCAACTGGTAATGGAGAAGTAAAGCAACCGGTAATGATGCAGTGAAGATTAACTGATAACCCTAACTAGTTGAGAAGCAGAACCCTAACCGATGGAGCTTGGAGTTCGGTTGTGATGATCTATGACCGAATGATGATCGATGATGAAGATGCCACGTAAGCATGTTGCACGTGATGAGATTTGAAATGGTTTTGGCGGGTAAAGATGTCATTTATCTTGGGAATGATCAAATCCATAGTGATGCTCTACAAAAAGGATGTTAGAATATGTTAGAAAGACAAACACAAACACACAAGAAACAATCCAAGTGTCAGTGTTAGAAATCACAAATAAAATATCTTAAGCAAGCATATCAAGAGATATACTAAACACAAAATAGAAAGCTTAGCAAAACTAATAAATGTAACAAAACATCTCCAAATGCCCTCCACCATGTTTGTAACTACTCCTCCCTTGTTCCTCTCTTCTCCAAGTTCCAAATGAGTGTAGCTCTCAATAGCTTTTTGCACTATTCTAGATGTCTTATGGAGATTCAAGATTGAAATGATTGATTATGCCAATGCAAGTGTAAAACAAACTAAATATGAGATGTTATGTAATTAGATAATGTTAATTTTAGCCAAAAGACAATATAGACTATTATGCTAAAATGCTCTCTAAACTTCACTACAACTTAGATGCATACAAGATTTCAGGATCTGGATTATGAAGAAATAAGCTCTATTTATAGGTAAAATGGAGCAATGGATGGTTGCGATTGAGTAATCTCAACAAGGGCCAAGATTGATGGGTTTATGATCCATGTGAGGGCTTTCAATCCAATCCCAGAATGATAAATGCCATCATGAGATAGGTTGAGAGGAGAGGGAAGAAGCATTAAATGTTTGACATGACTTGAAGGTTAACTTGGGAGGTAAGGTTAATGTTGAGTTGAATGAATAAAGCCATTATCCAATAAATAATGCTTTTATCCAATGGATAAACTCTTGTGCAAGAGTTAGTGAGGATAACCATGGTCAAAGCAATAAATGCTTGAAGAGACCCATGATTCAAATTGAGGTTGAGTTAGAGGTAAAGTCTCTAACCATGTGGGTGAGTTGAGTTAACCATAAATGGTTATGTAAGAGCCATTAATGGTCATGTAAGAGCCATTAATGGTCATGTAAGAGCCATTAGTGGTTTGGAAGACTTTAGGGGTTAGCTTGTTGAACACAAAGCATTAAATGCTTTTCAAAGACTTTGAGGCTTTGAGAAGTGACGTCAAGTCACTTAGGAATGTGACAATATTTAGGAAATAGGATTAGGCTAATTGGGAATGATTAGAAGAGCTTAGAAGGTGGTTAGGATTGCAAGTGGGTTTGGTGGGTGAGGGAAAATAGGATTTTAATTAAAATAAAATTTATTTATTTCAATTGTGGTTGCAACTTGCATTTGTAGGAGAATGCAAGTCAGGGGGGGTAGTTTAGGGATTTAAATAAATGTTTTAATTATTTATTTAAAAGAGGAAAGAGGCGATAAATTAAATAAATGGGATGTATTCATTTAATTGATTTTGAATGTGGCTTAATGAATTAATTTAAATAAATTAAATAATTTATTTAATTAATAGGAGAAGGGGTTGAGGATGAATTAATTAAATATTAATTTAATTAATTGATTATTGAAGGTTAGATAATCAAATAAATAGTAAATATTCATTTAATTAAGTGGACAGATTTATGTGACTACATTTGCCCCTCTTTGAGATGGTGCGGTTTATCGCGTCATTTCAAAGAAAGAAAAAAATAGGCATGGAGAAATATGCCCCATAAATGTTAATTTAATGGGTGGTATGCCCCCTCAAGAGATGGGCCAAAAAATTTCAAAAAATCGGGCAATCTCTCGAAAAAGAATGAAAAGTGGAGGGGAGGTAGAACAGAAGAAATTAGCAATAACGGTGAAAGAATAGAAGAAATTGGAGTTAAAACGGAGAAATGAGAGACATTCGAAGTTCACAGGGACCACGATGGTGAGCGAGGTGAAATTGGTTTAGGGTTGGAGAGGTATATATGGAGAGGAAGGGATAAAACAACCTCATTTGCACCTATCTCCCTTGAAGCTCTGAGCTCTGCTAGTCACCTTTTGTGAAGGAGCGAGCAGCAGTCATCATGTCAGTACCTAGCTATAGCAAATCTTCGGCTAGAGCAGATCCGTCGATTCCAACAGCCAAATTACTACGGACCAGCGGTACGCAAATTGTGAATTTTAAGTTTTGTGCATTTTTTATGTGTTTTTGCAAGCATCAAAGTCCAACCAAGACAATAGTGCTAAGACTATGTTTTAGTGCTTTTGTCAGTCCAAATAGTGCTTTTGTGCCACTATAGAGCTATTAGATAGTAGTTTTAGCACGATCGTAAGTGTTAGCGAGTTTGTATAGTTGTAATAGCGCAATCATTATTTTAGCACAGTTATAGGATAGTGTTAGCACTATTAACAAGTAATAGCGTGATTGGATAGTGGTATTAGCGCTTTTGCTATTTTAGCGAATGCATGTCATAGTTGTAGCACTGTTGGATACATGTTGTAGTGCTATTGTAGTTTTAGCACTTTTATACACAAATTGTAGCGCCATTGTTAGCTAAATAGTGTGTATTGTGATAAAAATGCCCTAGTGTGAGGAAAAATTATCTCCGAATGCTTGTGTTGGGCAGATGAATGGATGAGTTGTTTTGAATCATAGTAGCCCCATTGAGACTAGGTCATTATGATAAATTTTTGTTGTAGTCTAGGTTTTCCATGATCGCTTACCTGTTGAGACCCGAAGATACTTGATCAAAGTATCTATTGATAGTCTAGATTTAAAGTTAAGAAAGTTTGTAACAAAACAACTGATGATGATGTGGATGTGTGTATGTGTAGGAGGATCTTCCTGTTCTACAGATGCGAGAGCGGCATCCTGCCACACAACAACTATGAGAGCAGTTGACTGAGGCTGAGATCGATTGTGTCACAATGACTGGTTTGTATGACATGATGTATATGCCCATGATTCGGATGAATCGCGGACTAGTGATGGCATTAGCTGAGCGCTAGCATAGCGAGACTCGTACTTTCCATCTAGCTATGGGAGAGATGACTGTGATAGTGGAGGATATGTGGCAGATACTACACATCCCTATCTGAGGGGATCTGGTGACCTATGACCGAAGTTTGGGGATAGCAGTTGTGCAGTGGATGTTCATAGAGGATGTCTATATTCATGATGGCTCGATCGCGTGGGAGGAGATAACTGCTTTATATGAGCCATTACCAACTATGCTATCAGGCATTATCGGGGGTTTTCTTTGCCTCGATCGATGATTACATGGACTGGTCATGGGTTGGGGCCAGGTTATTGAGGGCATGGTGATGGATGGGACCCGCTATGCATGGGGACCATGCATGCTTTCACATTTGTACAGGGAGCTACATGAGGTGGTATACCGAGTGATGAGTTCTCTGGGGGTCAGGATTACATTGCTACACATCTGGGTGTGGGAGCACCTACCAGTTACATGGTCAGTTTGTCTGAGATTTAGGGTGGCAGATCAACCCTATGTGTATATGTATGGAGGTATGATGAGTCAACCCCACTTGGGGAAGTTGGAGTGGTGGCGATGAGCATTGGATGATTTGGATGTAGTGATATGGAGGCCATAAATTGAGTGTGAGCCTTGGGAGGATGATGCAGAGGCCTTGTCGTATGTATTTATGACATAGTTTTTGATTGGTAGGACATCCTACAATGTAGAGAGATAGGTACGAGGTAGAGTGATGAGACAGTTCAGTCGGTGACAAGGGTTGCTAAGGGGATCAGGGGAGTATGCACAAGCAGTACGGGAGAGATTCCAGTGGGGGCCAGTGTTATCATATGATCAGGCCCTAGCCGAGTTCTGGACCTTACGGGTGAGACCATGGTATATGAGGCCTGGGATTGTAGATGCAGTGGTGACAGAGGAGTGCACATGGTATTAGACCGCGCATCCTATTCCACGCATTTCAGATCTAGCTGAGAGGGTACCATCTTTTGAGGACGATAGGAGACAACAATGGAGGAGGAGAGGAGGCAAAGGAGTAGCAGGAGGAGGTGGAGGTGATGGAGGAGGAGGAGGAGGTGATGGAGGTGGGGGAGATGGTGGAGGAGGTGGAGGAGGAGGTGGAGGGGGTGGGGATGGTGGATTTGGAGGTGGAGGTGGTGGAGGAGGATGGTTGCAGAGGAGAGGGAGAGGCGGGAAGCCATTGTGACTGTCACAGGGTCCTTTGATTCAGGGAACAACCAGAGTACGAGGCAGGGATATTGTGGAGGGAGAGGCACCTATGGAGATGGGAGAGGGAGCTACAAGTGGAGGAGAGGATCCTATGGGGATGGGAGGGGGAGACCTGTGGGAGCATATGATAGTATATTTGTAGACTTGACTTACAGCAGCCGAGGCACGGGTGGAGGAAAGTGAGGCAAAGATTGCAGCTAGAGATGTTCAGCTGTTTGCACGAGAGTTAGAGTTGATAGTAGTGAGGTGAGAGCGGGATGATGTTGTTGATAGGGTGATCCAACTATAGGAGAAAGTTCAAGCCTTGGAGGGAGTACAAGGATAGGGTCTGTCAACTGATTCATTGGTGAGGGAGTTACGACGGGCAGGTGGAGAGGTTGACTATTGGCGGGGTTTATATGAGCAGGTGGTGCCATCCAATCAACGGGCATTGAGTTATTCACAGATGCATCAGGCGAGATCAAAGCGGTCTCAGAGGATGTAGAGCAGTGGTGGTGTTATGGGCCCTCCACGACAAGATATTGCGGGTGGAGCAGGGGGTGATGGTGGTGCAGCATCTAGCTAGAGTGCTATTTGAGAGAGATTTATGTACTTGTTACGTTGTTATTTTGGACTATGACTTGGGTGGCTCTTGGTAGCCGATATATTTTTTACATCATTGTACTCTGATATAGTATGCTTTTGTGAGATGATATATGATGTGATATATGAGGAGATCCCATATTTTGTGATGATATGTATGGGTTTATGCAGGATGATGATTTATGATTTATGCTTAGATGTCTGCTATGGATGATTTTGTTTTCTATATGTGTATAATGATGATTTTATGATTTCTATATGCATGTTATGGATGTGGTGCTAACATGTGGATGCAGGTTAGTATATGTATGATGCTTTGTTGTAATGCTTTATGAATGTGATGTCATGATGACTATGTATGCATAATGATGAATGAAGGATGATGACTATGTAATAGATAATACTTGTGTTTATGTTGATGATATGATGATATGCATATTGTTTCTAAGATGAATCGTAATGAATCGAATGTTTATGCAAATGTTTATAGATGGTTAAAAATGAATGCAAAGTGGATAAACAAATGCAAATACAAATGTTTATGTGATGATCTTAAATGAATGCACTTTAAAATGTATAAACAAATGTTTGAGACAAATGTTTATGTTTATGATTCTAAATGACTTAAAATATGACTAAGTGATAAATGAAAGTGAAATGATAATGCCACTAAGGGATGATGAATAACTGCACCTTAATGCAATTTAAAAGGATAATGAATAACTGCACCTTAATGCAATTAAAAGGATAATGAATAACTGCACCTTAATGCAATTAAAAGGATAATGAATAACTGCACCTTAATGCAATCAACATGATAATGAATAACTAAGGAATGTTGTGAAAATGAATGCACTATATGAATGAATGTTCTTGATAATAAAATGCACTTAAATGAAATGCAAGTAAATGATAATAAATGCATCTGATATATTAAATGTCTTAATGGGATGAACAAATTAATTTACATAACTAAATATCTAAATCAATCTAAAATGCAGGTAAATGATAATGAACTAGATGTATTTACATGCAACTAAATGGAATGGAATGATAATGCCATGCATTCATAATATATGAATGCAAGTTGGTGAGAAATTGCATGATGCAATGATGATGTATCAGAGAACTCCGTCATGATTGTATCCAAGACCAATTCATATTAAAGAATCTCTCGTATTTAACTTGTTCACACTTGCATACAAACCATAAATATGAATAATGAATGATCAAATGGATGGGCGATATGCAACAAAATGCAATATAAATAGATGAGATGAAATGATGATCCATGGTGATTTATTTTTCATCATTGAGAAGGGTAGTATCAATCTTGGATGAGGCAGTAGGAACCAAGTTTGGAGCATTGTACCTGTAAGCAAGCAACATTGATAAAAGAATATGTACCCTCCATTATGGTTCATGTGCAAATGGTCAAGGTATACGCTGTAGTCAGTAAGCCATAGTGATCCATGACTAGATTTTTGCATATGATCACGTAGCCTAGTGAACTTCCCACGTAGACACCATTAGTACATGCCCTGGAACTTCATTGGAACAATTCACAGACAATAAATAAAATGATACCTAGGAACCATCCTGACTACTCTAATAATTTATGGATATCCCAGAGTAGCATAGGAACCTGATATAAATAAATAAATAACTTATCAAACCGACCAAGTACTTGATAGTTTAAACAAAATTTTCTTGTCAAAGAAAATATTATCATGTCTTTGTTTTGGTAAGGAAGGATGCATCCTTGTTAAGATAGTTGTGTGTACCTGTGTTGATTGTTGATAACTCAATGATGAACGAATAGTACCAAACCAGTACTGAGAGGGGGGGGTGAATCAGTACAGACTAAAATACAGTCCTAAACCAATTTGACAGTAGATACTTCAAATGATTGGCAAACAATGACACCGGATTGAAACAAAGTGCAATTGGTAAAACCCAGAACAACTAAAACAATCATAAACCAGTTACTCACTTAGCTTTCCTCTTAGCTCAATACTATACTACCTGTGTAGAGGAAAAAGCGAGACTAGGTCAATGTACCCTAATCCTACCTTTTGACACACATTGCGGAATACGAAAGAGCCTAGAGATATCGCACAATTGGCTACTTCTTTTGGTGAAAGAGAGAGCCACGGGATATCTATTAGGATTTCTATTCCCTTGTTGAAATTGTAAGATTAAGTAATGTAAGTTCAAACCCTAACCCCAAAATGCAAGTATGAACTAATAACAAGATTGCAGAATTGAGATTAAGCAATGAATAGCTGTAAGTACAAGGATGAAATGAGAATGCAGATATGTACCCGGAGTCAAAATCGGACTGAAAATGTTCGGGACGGGGGCGCAGGCGCCACTGTCCTGAAAACTGCACCGGAAACCACTGTTCTGCACTCTGAAACACTGTCGGGAAGCTGTTTGTAAACTGTCTGTCCAGAGGACCAGGGCGCCCAGCGCCTCTGTCCCAGGGACCAGGGCGCCCAGTGCCCCTGTCCTGGCAGGACCAGGGCACCCAGCACCCCTGTCCCAGTCTTCTACTCTGCAATTTCACACAGAGTGCTGTTCCAACCTTCTCTCTCCGGATCTGTATCCCGCGGCGTCGTCTGAATCCTGAAACCTGCAATAATATTTGAAAATGGGAAGGGGCGGCTATATAGGGTTTTGCCTTAGTCAAACCCCCGCTTCGGTGATTTCCACCTCCACGAATAGCCAAGTTGTTTTGTAAAATGTATTGTGTGTGCAGACCTAGTGTGTGTGCAAGGTCCTAAAATGCAAGAAAGCAAACTAGAGCAACCTAGAAAGTAAACCCTAATTGCTTGTAAATGATAATGCAAATGCTCTAAATCAAGATGCAATGTGATCTAAAGCATGACTAAATGATATATCAAAGCTTATGCAAAGACATGAAAACAATATGAAATCATACCCAACCCTCAAGGGAGGAGTACAAGCCAATCTTCAGTCGGTAATCTCCTATTGTTCTTCAATGTCTTCCAAGCCCTAAGTGGATGAATGAATTTGATTGATGCTTGATAGAATAATGTTGAATGTTGTTGAAGTCCTCAAAGATCTACTCTTTCGTTGCACATGAAGTTCCTGGAAACCAAAAATCGGATCCCTTCCAATGAGGAAAGAGAGCTCTTATGTATGAAACCCTAGGTCGTAAATTCGTATTTTGGCTGACCTAGAGATTGAATATCCCGCCAATTTCTTGGGGTTAAGCTTTATTTTATGATTGGATCGTGCTCCCAAAATTTCGGGAAAAATGTCCGGGACCATGTGCACGGGCGCCATGGTCCTGACAACTTTTCACCAAATTTTCAGGGTCGTCGGATATGATGATTTTAGAGAGAATCCCGAAGTTACAGGTGATTTCGAGATGTTTAGACCCCGAAACCAAGCCCCCAAGTTCGAAATAGGACTTAATTAGGGTTTTTGATTAAGTGGTGTATTGGAGGAATAAAATGCGAAGGGCGTGCTTTAGTGAAAGGGCCCAACTTTATGATGTAGAGAATGATGAAATAAGACCTTAGACCTAATTAATTTGATTAATTAAGTGCTTAAGGAGAAATGCAATGCAAAATGCAAAATGCACTAAGGCGGGTGCTAAACTAGGTGTGAAATTGTACCACCCTAGCGAGTGCGTACAATTTATGATGCTACATTTAGCCCCCACTTTAGCGGTCATATGAGTACTACGTGCATATGCAAGCTAAAGTACAGAAAAGTAAACATCATTTGAAAAGGATATATCCATAAGTTATCGGACGAAGCCCCCAGCGGTATCTGCAGTACACAGTTAGGAACCGCACCCTACAAAACAAACGTTAGATCACAAAATCACCTAATGCTTACTAGGGAAAGTGATGAAATCTATGAGTAGCTATATGCCCCCCCTGTTTCGACTTGCTTATTTAGGGAGGTGAAACAGGGTAACATGTTTACTTGTGACAAATTGTGTAAGAGAGTGTTGATGAGGAGTGTTCACGAAATAGGCTTCATCAGAGCACTTTTTGGAACATCCCGAGAGTAGGAGAAGGAAAATACAATTCCAACGCAACAAACGGCTCGAAAATCGCATCTCCCAAACCCAAGTTATGATAAAATGAATGATAGGAGAAAAATTAGGGTTTCAAGAAGTAAGACTAAACAAACGAGAGTATATACTTCGAAAGTGACACTTGTATTCGTCACTTTGTTGATTTTAGGATACTATTCAGTACAGCGGAGCCCACCTAGACATCACCATGCCTTCACGATGACTGGAGCGTCCCACGAGGATCGAGATCTTGCGCCAGGCCATGATCGATGACGAGCCACTGGACGAGGTGAGTTGACCGAATGTTTGACTTTTGATTTTTCGCATGTTTGACTTTTTCGTGATCGTATGTGGACCTTGAACGCCGACCGAGCCCCACTTAGGGCGCCATGGTCCCTGAGGGGCGCCCTGGTCCCCCCAAGGCGCCATGGTCCCTGACAGGGCGCCATGGTCCCTGACAGGGCGCCATGGTCCCCATCAGGGCGCCATGGTCCCCAATCAGGGCCTGGCGAGGGGTTTCAGGGCTAGCATACAATGTGCAACGGTTTGCATTTGCGATTTCGATGATTGAGTACTGATTATGGTCATGTTTTCGTGTTGCAGGGTCTCCCGTACATGAGAGAGCATACAGCGGGACATATTCTTCGCACTTTGCGAGATCAGATTCCGCGGCTGACTTAGTCAGAGAGAGACACCCTATCGATTGTAGGATTGTGGTACATGATTCTCATGCCGGCCATTCAATTTCATCCTGCGATGTTGATGGCACTGATGGAGCGATGGGATCCTAACACATGCACCTTTCACCTTCCAATAGGAGAGCTGACGGTCACACTCAAGGATGTGTACTGTATACTGCGTCTTCCTATCAGAGGAGCGACAGTTACATATGCGACCGAGCGGTCAGCGGAGGATCATCAGAGAGAGCAGATGTATTGTATAGGGAGAGTCATGTCGAGCGAGACTAGAGGTCGCATTATGGTCAGCTGGCTCTTACATCCTACAGGGGAGGTACCACTTCTGAGATGCCTTATGATAGCCATCATAGCACTAGCCGTCTGCCCTAATGGGCGAGGGACACACATGCATGGGGGCCTCACATGGTGTATCAGAGTGATGGAGAGACACAGGAGAGTTTATGCATGGGGTCGGAGTATGCTTGCACATCTCTATCACGACCTTGAGGAGTATGTATTCGGACAGGGTTGTAGTTTGATGACATGCACGCTTCTGCAGGTGTGGATTTTAGAGCACTTCACATGCACCAGGCCCGTCAGCTTTCCACTGAGTACAACGAGCGAGCGACCTAGGGTGTTCGCTTATCCACTTACCAGCGAGTGGAGATTTGGAGATTTGTTGTATTGGAGAGTGATTTTTGATAGACTGACAGCCGAGATGATAGTGTGGAGACCCTACCTGCTGATGCATAGATGGGATGGTATGGAGAGACAGTTAGCATGTCTACAGAGGAACCGCCTACTGCGAGGACGATATGCACACATCATAGTCCCTTTCTACTTTGACCGAGTACGGAGGCAGTTCAGACTAGAGCAGTGTGTTCCAGCCGATGTGCCCATCTATACTCGACACTCACGGGTCCTTCCCAGACCTGGAGCAGTAGCGAGACCGATGGTGGATGATATCGAGACGACAGACTTAGAGGGATCTGATCAGGATATAGTCACTGATTATTCTGCAGAGCCTGGAGCACAACGCAGATATGTTTCATGGTTCATGAGATCATATCCAGGTCCTATCTTTCCACCAGATCATCTGACAGGCTATCCAGGCCCATGGAGACATGGAGACCGAGACGAGGACAAGGGATCCAGGTCAGAGGAGCCAGAGGAGGGAGAGGGTCATGAGGAGGCGGGAGATCCTGATCCACCTACAGGCGATCAGCCCAGTGACGAGGAGGAGGAGGAGGATGCAGGTGATGATGCGAACGAGGACGAGGGTGATGATGATGAGGAGGACGACGAGGAGGATGATAGAGATGATGAGGAGTCGGATGCAGCTCCCCACCATTCAGGAGACGATACCATAGCTCTGGATCCACCTCTTATTCCCCAACAGGGGGAACATGAGGCGATACAGAGACCTGTCACTAGTACCATCCAGCCTACACCCATCGTGGATAGAGTATGCGAGCGAGGGGAGCCTAGCGGTTCCCAGTCACAGATGCAACCATATCATGATCCCTACTGGCGTGAGGGAGATCCAGGTATAGTAGGGTTATATTGATTGATTAATGTTTTGATGATATAGAATGGTACTAACAAAAATCTGTTCTACTGCCACAGCTAATGTGCAGGAATGGCGTTCCTTGATTCAGCAGGCAATGACAGACATTTCCATGATAGCACAGATCCCTAGTTCCTCACAGATTGCCTACAGGCCTCAGGGGAACGCGGGTCGGCATGAGGATTTGTTTTTCCCATTTCGAGTACAGGTAGATATATGGAGGGAGAGAGAGAGAGTCCTATCAGAGGACCTCCAGCAGGCGCGGCAGAGAGAGAGAGTCCTATCAGAGGACCTCCAGCAGGTGCGGCGAGATCTAACAGTGGCCCAGACCGAGGCTACCACCTATCATGCAATCCTTATGGATAGGGATCGTAGGAGTTCCTCTCAGAGTCACTCACGATCTGTATCACGCTACACACCCATGGGTCCACCTTCACGGCCAGATCAGGAGGGAGCATCCAGTCGACACTCCCCAACCACTAGCCCTAGGGATAGGAGATGATTGTATGATGTAGGAGAGAGGTCACATTTTGGATATACAGTGACCTATGTTTGTATATGATTCGCACATATATATGTATATATACATGCTTCTCTTTTGTCTCAAATGTGTTATCTTTAATGCTTAAAACAATGTATATTTTGTTTTGATTAAATCTAATACATTTGGTAAATGTACATGTATGTTTAGAATTTAATTTCCATGTGATTGATTTCTCAATGCTCCATGATTAAATTGATACATGTGTGACTTAATTAAAATATTTAATCAAGTGCTACATTGATGATAAGGAAGAAATATGCATTAAGTCTAAGAATCATATAACTAATGTGATTTAATTTTGAACTTAAACACAACATGATACGATTCTACTTAACACACATAAAGACACTGTATAATATGCTAGCATAACGGGAATGTAAACCTTTTACAATTTACATAAATGAATTCAAGACAAACTATAAAGTAAGAAGACACGCTTGTCAAGAACGAAGCAATATAGATTAAACGACATAACATTTAATTCCATTTTGCTTTAAATAAGAAATACTAACATATTATCCAATGTTGAAGAATTGAAAAGAAGATAGGTAAGAAATGAAGAATTAAGCATAATATCTACGCAAGTGCATAGCATTGATAGGTTCTTTAAGAGGCGTACCATCTACATCCGCTATTTTGTAAGCACCTGATCCATAATCCTCAATAACGATATATGGTCCAAGCCAATTAGGACTAAATTTTCCCTTTTCGGCCAGCAAGGCATTCACATTGCGCTGATTCTCATAAAGGACTAAATCACCTACTGAAAAGGAACGTTGAATAACCTTATCATTATAGCTTCGCTGTAGAGTTTTGTGATATGCTTGAATATGCTCAAGAGCATTTATACGCTGTTCATCAAGCATCTCAAGCTGTTGAAGTCGTTGTTCTCTATAAGAGTCATCATCTACTATACCTTTAAGAGAAACCCTAAGTGATGGAATTTCTAACTCTAAGGGCATAATAGCGTCAGCACCATAAACAAGACTATAAGGAGTAGTTCCCGTAGCAATTCGTACACTCGTTCGGTAGGCCCAAAGAGCATAGATTAGCTGGTTACTCCAATCCTTACCATGCTTATTTACGGTTTTACGAAGAATTTGCTCAATTATCTTATTGGATGATTCGGCTTGACCATTTGACTGAGGATAATATGGTGTAGAAAATCGATGTTTGATATGATACTTCTCGAGGAATTTCTTCACATCCTTGTTCTTAAACGAAGTTCCATTATCTGAGATAATAGTGGAAGGTGTCCCAAATCGAGAAATAATGTTTTCTAGAAGAAATTGACAAATCACCTCAGCAGTAGTAGAGCGAAGGGGAATAGCCTCTACCCACTTCGTAAAGTAATCTGTTGCGGTTATAATGAAGGTGTGTCCTTGAGATGAAGGAGGAGAGATTTTTCCAATAAGATCCAAACCCCATGCGGAGAAGGGCCAAGAAGCTACTTGAGAGCGGAGTTCTTGGGCAGGAGCATGAATCAGGTTATTGTGTTGTTGACATTGATGACATTTCTTAACAAATGAAAAGGAATCCTTCTGCATAGTTTGCCAATAGTATCCCATACGAAGCAACCTATGAACCAGGGATTTGCCCCCAAAGTGCCCCCCACAGGCACCCAAATGTGCCTCTTCAAGAGCAATAGGGATTTCTGACTTGTTAAGACAACGAAGGAGAAGACCATCATAACCCCTTCGATAAAGAACATTAGAAAGGATGATATATCTAGAAGATAGCTTGCGGATTCTAGCCCTAGTGTTTCTATTAGCAGAATCAGGAAAGGTACCATCGGTCAAATATCTTACAATATGCGAGAACCATTCATCTGAGTCTACAAAGTCACAACATGTTACCAAGCTAAAATCATCTTCAATAACTGGAGAAATAAGATTGTGAATAATGAAATTAAGATCAACCATAGGGTCCTCTAAAGATACTAAAGAAGCCACACATGCCATTGCATCCGCATGTCGATTATCTTTTCGAGGAACGGGTTCCATGGTATAAGAATCGAAATTTTGTAATAAGGAGATAGCAAGGTCTTTATATTGTGATAATTTGTCTTGTTTTGCTTGATACATTCCTGTTACTTGTCTTATAATTAATTGCGAATCTCCATAGATATGTATGTGTTTTATATTCAGAGCCAAGGCTGCTTTTATTCCCGCTATAAGAGCCTCATACTCAGCAATGTTATTGGTACACAAGAAGTTTAGACGATATGATAAGGGAATAGGTTTCTTTGTAGGAGAAACTAGAACAACACCTGCTCCCGATCCCGTACGACACTTAGAGCCATCAAAGTATAACTCCCAAGTTTCATCTTTCTCTATAGAAAGAATGAAGTCATCAGGAAAGGACTCAGGGTTAGGGAATGAAAAAGGTGAAGGGGCCTCAACTAAGTGATCGGTCAATGCTTGTCCTTTAATTGCTCTTTGTGAAACAAATTTAAGGTCAAATTCAGTTAACATCATAACCCACTTAGCGAGACGTCCTGATAAATCAGTTTTAGAGAAAAGATGCTTCAAAGGATCAAACTTAACCATGACGTGGACTTCTGAATTTAAAAGATAATGTCTCAATTTCTGAGTCGCAAACACCACGGCCAAGCATTGTCTTTCTATCGCAGAATATCGGGTCTCATAATCGAGTAAGGTACGACTTATGTAATAAACCGGACATTCCTTACCATCTTTATCATGTTGAGCTAACAATGCTGCGAGAGCATGAGAAGAAGCAGCTGTATATAGAAGAAAGGGTTTAGATGGTTCGGCAGGTTGAAGAATAGGAGGACTAGCCAAATACACTTTTAAATCTTCAAATGCTTGTTGACAATCCTCATTCCATTGAAAAGTGATATCCTTTTTAAGAAGTTGAGTAAAAGGAAAGGTACGATCCGCAAGTTGAGACACAAACCGACGAATAGCTTGAATCTTTCCTTGTAAGCTTTTAAGTTGAGAGACATTTCGAGGAGGTGGCATGTTAACGATAGCATCTATTTTCTTAGTGTCCACCTCAATCCCACGATGCAAAACTATGAACCCTAATAGTTTTCCACTATCCACACCAAAAACACATTTTTGGGGATTCAAGCGCATGTGATATTTACGAATTCTTTCAAAGATTTGACGAAGGACTTTAACATGATCCGTGCGAAGAAAGGATTTAGCTAAGATATCATCAACGTAATCCTCTAAAATCTTATGCATATAATCATGAAAGATAAGGGTCATCACTTGTTGATAAGTTGCACCGGCGTTTTTAAGTCCAAAAGGAATCATTATCCAACAAAATGTACCCCAAGGAGTGGTGAAAGCGGTTTTTAATTGATCTTGAGGGTTAATGAAAATTTGATTGTAGCCTGAAAAACCATCCATGAAGGATAAGAGGGCATGTCCTGCCGTAGAATCAACTATCATGTCAATGTTTGGAAGAGGGAAATCATCTTTTAAAGAAGCCTTATTTAAATCCCGAAAGTCGGTACACATTCTTATTTTGTTGTCTGGTTTAGCCACAGCGACAATATTTGAAATCCATGGGGAATAATCAATAGGGCGGATAAATCCAGCCTCCAATAATTTTTCAATCTCAGCCTTAACAAGCAGATCCACCTTAGGATTCATTTTTCGAATCTTTTGTTTCACGGGCTTAGCATCAGGAACTAAGACAATATTATGAGTAACAACCTTAGGATCTATACCAGGCATGTCAGAATATGTCCAAGCAAAGATCTCAGGGAATTCATGCAATAGTTCTTCATATTGTTTCTGTTCCTCTTCATCCAAACATTTTCCAATTTTAATGACTTTTTCTTTGTTGCAAGGATCCGTCTTAACATCAAGGGTATCACTTATGAGAAGATTACTTTGTTGAGGAGTATCCTTTAACTAAGGGAATTCTTTCACAATCTTATCGTTATCAATCTCTTTTCCGAAATAGGCTTCAGTGTTTAAACAATAAGGGAGTCCCCTATTGTGATGATAACGAGGAAGAGTGTCATAGGCTCCCAAGAACTCAGCTAAAGCATCGTCGGTAGGGAAGATATCTAGAGCACAATCACCCGAAGAATCCTCATCAATATACTCAGGGTGTTGTATTGATAAAGATGTAGAGATAGCATTAACACTAATGCATGGTCTTTTAGAGGCTTTAGTACGTCTGCAGGGATTATAGCCAAGTCCAAAGGCATAATGTTGAAAATTAGTCTCTAGAGGAACTCTTATCCCTTGTTCATTAGCACCGCAACCTTTTCCATGATACCCATGCTTAGCAAAAATGCAAAAACCATGACCATAACGATCAGCCATTTCAGGAAGGGAAGGTGGTTTTTCATAAGACAAAGAATCAAACTCTTCATAATTATAGATGTGAGGAGAAGAATTTTGAGAAGCGGCCACAAAGTTATTACTCATAGATTCAGGTAAGGTTGATTGATTTTTAGTTTCTTCTTTCTTTTCAACTCTGTGATTTTCAGCTTCTTCCTTCTTTTCAACTTTAAGTTCTCTAGAAGGAATCTTATATTCACCCACAAAGGTAGGGTTAAAATCAAGAGATCCCCAATCATCTTCTGCGAGAACCTTCTCAGGATCAAAATCCTTTTTATGTGTAGTTTCAAGCCGAGAAGGATCTTCTTCAGGAGTTCCAGATTTATCCAAAGGATTTTGATCATCGGAAAGCGAAGACTCATCGATAGGTTTCTTGTTTAAAGAGTCATCACTAGACGAGGATGGCTTAGAAGAATCTCCTTTAGAATTAGATGTTTGTAGACAAGCTTGAAAATTAGTATCTCCTATCAAAGTATATGTCTTATTATTATAAACGAATTTAACTTGTCTATGCAATGTAGAAGGGACAGCTTGCATGTTGTGAATCCAAGGCCTCCCTAATAACAAGTTGTATGTTAAATTTCCCGGCATAACATGGATAGGAGTAGGCAAAGTAACAGGTCCCACTATGAGAGGTAAGGTGATGATACCCAATGAAGTTTTAGCCACATTGTCAAAGCCACGAATGGGACGAGAGTCAGGCTCGATAAGAGATGTATCCACATTCATCTTATGCAATAGATTAATGCTACACACATTAAGGCCAGAGCCATTATCTACTAGTGTTCATCTTATAGCAGTGTCTTTCATGACAACCACAATCATCAAGGGATCATATTGTTGTTGAATTTCACTTGTAGGCAACTCATCTTGGGTAAACACAATTTGAGCTTTAGGATTCATCACGGAGTTAACAAAAGATGCTATATTACTAGATGTATTCGATGGAGGAACATTCAAATCTTTCAAGGCATCTTGTAACATTCCATGATGAGCGGAAGAAGTTTGAATCAAATCCCAAAGGGATATTTTGGCAAGGGTAGTTTTAAGTTGTTCTATGAGATCATATTCCTTACCCATAACTTGCGAAATACAGGGAGCTTGAGGAAGAATTGGTTGAGGATTAGGAAGGGACACTGGAATAACAGGAGGAGGATTAGGTTGCTTATTATTTCTGGTATGATAAGTATGGGCAACCGCATGATAACTCTCTCTAGTTATTTACTTAGCATAATTGTAAGGACTTATAGGTTTTCTTCCTTGTATGGTGATGATTGGTTTATTCGGAGTACAAAAGGAATCATGATCATACCTCCCTTGGACAGTAAGGAGAGGAGTTTTAGGAATTTGAAAGGTGGGAGAAGGATAAGCACCTTGGACTTCAAAGAGAGGCTTGTTATATTCATTCAAATTTATCATGTTAACCAACTTAGAAGTCTTGTTTTTGTTTATAGGTTTCGACAAAGCCACAAAGTCATCAAGAGCATCTTCCAACAAAGCATGATCATATCGGTTAAAAGGTTTGTCTTTTGATTCAAAAGGAGACATCTCCTCATAGAGGGGATTATTGAAAACAACCATGTCACTAGATTCAGGGGAAGAGTGGATAGGAATGTATCCTTGAGAGGAATCATTCGACTTATCTTTCTCATCACACCTAAATGGCATAGTAACAAGGTTTATGAGTTTTTGGTAAAATGAAGGTTTGGCATCCTTAGGGTTTAAAAACTCATCTAAAGCTTCATCTAATTCATCTTGGCTATACTCATAATAATCATCAAAAGCATGAACATTTTGCAAAAAATCTGACATTTTAAAAAGATTGCATAAAATTTAACACACAATGCAAAGAAACACACTTTTTTTTTTTCTTTTTTCTTTTTCCTTTTTAATGAAAACACACTAAATCTAGATCTAGATCTAACAAATGCAATGCAAGAGGAAGCAATGATAGATTCACGTCGGGTTCACCAAAATGTGTAGAGGAAAAAGCGAGACTAGGTCAATGTACCCTAATCCTACCTTTTGACACACATTGCGGAATACGAAAGAGCCTAGAGATATCACACAATTGGCTACTTCTTTTGGTGAAAGAGAGAGCCACGGGATATCTATTAGGATTTCTATTCCCTTGTTGAAATTGTAAGATTAAGTAATGTAAGTTCAAACCCTAACCCCAAAATGCAAGTATGAACTAATAACAAGATTGCAGAATTGAGATTAAGCAATGAATAGTTGTAAGTACAAGGATGAAATGAGAATGCAGATATGTACCCGGAGTCAAAATCGGACTGAAAATGTTCGAGACGGGGGTGCGGGCGCCACTGTCCTGAAAACTGCACCAGAAACCACTGTTCTGCACTCTGAAACACTGTCGGGAAGCTGTTTGTAAACTGTCTGTCCGGAGGACCAGGGCGCCCAGCGCCTCTGTCCCAGGGACCAGGGCGCCCAGCGCCCCTGTCCTGGTAGGACCAGGGCGCCCAGCGCCCCTGTCCCAGTCTTCTGCTCTGCAATTTCACACAGAGTGCTGTTCCAACCTTCTCTCTCCGGATCTGTATCCCGCGGCGTCATCCGAATCCTGAAACCTGCAATAATATCTGAAAAGGGGAAGGGGCGGCTATATAGGGTTTTGCCTTAGTCAAACCCCCGCTTCTGTGATTTCCACCTCCATGAATAGCCAAGTTGTTTTTTAAAATGTATTGTGTGTGCAAACCTAGTGTGTGTGCAAGGTCCTAAAATGCAAGAAAGCAAACTAGAGCAACCTAGAAAGTAAACCCTAATTGCTTGTAAATGATAATGCAAATTCTCTAAATCAAGATGCAATGTGATCTAAAGCATGACTAAATGATATATCAAATCTTATGCAAAGACATGAAAACAATATGAAATCATACCCAACCCTCAAGGGAGGAGTACAAGCCAATCTTCAGTCGGTAATCTCCTATTGTTCTTCAATGTCTTCCAAGCCCTAAGTGGATAAATGAATTTGATTGATGCTTGATAGAATAATGTTGAATGTTGTTGAAGTCCTCAAAGATCTACTCTTTCGCTGCACATGAAGTTCCTGGAAACCAAAAATCGGATCCCTTCCAATGAGGAAAGAGAGCTCTTATGTATGAAACCCTAGGTCATAAATTCGTATTTTGACTGACCTAGAGATTGAATATCTCGCCAATTTCTTGGGGTTAAGCTTTATTTTATGATTGGATCATGCTCCCAAAATTTCGGGAAAAATTTCTGGGACCATGTGCACGGGCGCCATGGTCCCGACAACTTTTCACCAAATTTTCAGGGCCGTCGGATATGATGATTTTAGAGAGAATCCCGAAGTTACAGGTGATTTCGAGATGTTTAGACCCCGAAACCAAGCCCCCAAGTTCGAAATAGGACTTAATTAGGGTTTTTGATTAAGTGGTGTATTGGAGGAATAAAATGCGAAGGGCGCGCTTTAGTGAAAGGGCCCAACTTTATGATGTAGAGAATGATGAAATAAGACCTTAGACCTAATTAATTTGATTAATTAAGTGCTTAAGGAGAAATGCAATGCAGAATGCAAAATGCACTAAGGCGGGTGCTAAACTAGGTGTGAAATTGTACCACCCTAGCGAGTGCGTACAATTTACGACGCTACACTACCATTTCACCCTCATGCATGAACAGATAATCTATCATCAGATCTTCACAACAGCTAGTTCAACATGTTTTATTGACAGGCATAAAACACAAAACCATCATATGCTTAACTAGCAATAACAAAGCATCACACATGACACACTTATTTTTCATGTGGAAACCCAATTGGGAAAAACTACGGTGGGGATGAATACCCACAAGCTTCTTTTTGAACTCTTTAGAAGTCAGCTCTGTTAGGAGCCTTGTTTGGTTAAAGACAGATACAACAAGTTATGTTAGGAACCGATCCTATTAGGAATCACCCGGTTAAGGGATGGCTACAATACCCAGTTAAGGGTTAAACCCTGTGAAAGGTTACCTTGTTAGAGGATTTCAAGAACTCAATAGCTAAAGGACAACAATGACTCAATAGATTTGAGTTACCCTGTTAAAGGATTTTCAACAAGCCAGTTAAGGCTACCCTGTTAGGGGATTTCACAACTATTGAAGTGGTTAAAGATCAACAGGTATATCAATGACTTGATAATAGCACTCAATGCCAATGCAGATCTGCTTAAGCTCCTTTTCACCTTCTGCACTTACACTCTACATATATGACTTCTCTCCTTTGGTCTAGCAAGAATCACGTATCTCTTCTCTTAGATACACACACACAACTTTTGCCAACAACCTCTGGAAGAATCACAACATCGACCTTATAGGACAACAGATAGGTCGGCAACATAAACCCTAAACCCTAAACCTATTAGGTTAAGGAATTCAAATAGTTCAATCCTAACCATTGAGCATACAACATTAAATGCAACAGTATTGATCTAATCTCAAGACATTCTCCATCATTCATTTTCCACCGATTTCATAGCAGCTGATAACCCATCACATGTTATCACCATTTACAGACTTTGCACATTCCTGAGGTAGATAGGAAAATTCTCCTTCATGCAAGATCCTTCACGGGCACAAAGCTTACATGGCAACACAATCTGTTCATTGTTACCATGCTAACTCATCACACAAAGTTGTCGGTTGAGCCACACAGGCTTGAAGCACTCCAACTGGAAACCCTGAAGTTGAGACCACCAACCAGTATTCATACACTGCTTCCATGTGTCGGTTCCCATAACCTTATGTCAGTTCACCTTTCATGTGTTGGTTCACCTTGAACAAACACATCGCTTCACTTTGGCACAAGTGTCGATTCACAGTGTTATACCGGTTCTCACATATGCTGGTTCACACCTCTTCATCATATTGACATCAATGACAACTTACAGTGTCATTATGTCCTCATACCGATTCACATAATGCCAACAATCTCCCCCTTTGGCATTGATGGCAATATACAAAGATATCTCTCCACTTCACATCTTCTCCCCCAATTGCTACAGATATCTTCTCCGCTTCACATCTTCTCCCCCTTTGACAACAATGTCAAAGTGGAGGCACAGGCTTCCCTGTTCCATTATGCTGCTCCCCCTAAGGAGTAGCATCCTTCAACACATCAATCCAAAAGGAAATGACTATTGTAATACCTGACTGATGTGGAGCAAATACTTTTAGTTCACCTCCTGAAGGGGTAGAACCCCTAATTCACCTCTTAAATACATAAATGTAGTCTTTGGGAGAGGCTTGGTGAATATGTCTGCTAACTGCTCCTTACTGGAAACATGTTCTAGTGCAATCTCTTTGTTCTGAACCTTTTCCCTCAAGAAATGATATTTAAGCTCAAAGTGCTTGGTTCTAGAATGTAAAATTGGATTCTTTGAAATATTGATAGCACTTGTGTTATCACAGAATATGCTTACCGGTTCAAATACAGGAACTTTGAAGCCATTTAATACATGCTTCATCCAGATTGTCTAAGTGCGGTTCATGAAAACTGCAACATACTCCGCTTCTGCTATAGACTGGGAGATACAACTTTGCTTCTTACTCATTCATGAGACCAGTCTACCACCGAGAAAGAATGCACCACCGGTTGTGCTCTTCTGGTCATCCACATTACCTACCCAATCAACATTTATGAATACTTTCAGGTTGAAATCATTGCTATATGGGTACCACAATCCATAGTCAACTATTCCCTTTAGATACCTAAGAATTTGCTTGACTGCAACCAAGTGGGATTCTCTTGGACTCTTCTGGAACCTTGCAGTAATGCCAACTACATGTGCAATATCCGATCTGCTATGTACTACATAATGCAACTTACCAATCATTGATCAGTATTCCTTCTCATCAACCAATGCTGAGTCATCCTCTTTGGATAGTTTACAACCGGTCACCATTGTTGTACCAACCAGTTTGCTATCCTCCATGCCAAAAGTCTTCAACACCTCTTTGACATACTTGGACTGAGTGATAAAGATTCCATCTTTCATCTGTTGAATCTGCAGTCCAATGAAGAACTTAATCTCCCCTATGAGTGACATCTCAAACTCCTTCTTCATCTCATTTGCAAACTCATGACTCATCTTGTCATCTCCACCAAAGATAATGTCATCAACAAATACCTCACATATCAAAATCTGATCTCCTTCCATTTTCAAGTAGATATTACTCTCTTCACTTGTTCTCTCAAATCCAATTTTCACAAGATGGGAGTACAGACATTCATACCATGCTCTAGGTGTCTACTTTAAACCATATAAGGCTTTATGTAGCCTACACACCATGTCACTGTCTTATGATAGGGCAAACCCATCTAGTTGCTCTATATACACCTCCTCTTCAAGTACACCATTTAGGAATGCAGATTTTACGTCCATTTGATATACTTTAAATCTTTTAAAGGCTGCATATGCAAGAATCATACGAACTCCTTCCAATCTGGCTACAGGTGCAAAAGTTTCTCTATAGTCTTCTCCTTCTTCTTGGGCATATCCTTTACACACCAGTCTGGCTTTGTTTCTAATCACCATGCCATCCTCATTTAGCTTAATTCTGAAAACCCATTTGGTACCAATGATAGTTTTATGCTCCGGTCTAGGTACCAAGGACCATGTACCATTTTTCTCTATCTGGTCAAGTTCCTCTTCCATTGCCTTTATCCAATCTTCATCTTTATGTGCTTCTTTGAATGACTTAGGCTCAAATTTAGAGATCAAACATGAGCTCTCTTTGACTCTTCTTCTTGTAAGGATTCCAGCATCCTTATCCCCTATGATCTGCTTAGGATCATGATTCAGCTTGACATATCAAGGAATGGTCTTAACAGATTCCTCTTGCTTTTCTTCTTCATCCTCATCTCTATCAGTATCAGCATCCGCATCTGTCGGTGTAGGAACACTGTTGTTGGTACTTGGTTGACTGACAACCAATTCCTAAAAGGTTACAACTGATTCATTTACCACTTTCTCACTGTCGGTTTCCTTAGTTTTCTCAAAGGTTTCATCAACTCTTACATTGATACTTTCCATAATTCTCTGAGTCCTATTATTAAAACACTTAAGAGCTTTGATCTTGGTAGAATTTCCTAAGAATATTCCCTCATCACATTTTGCATCAAATTTACTCTGGTGTTCACTCCTCTTGATGTAACATTTGCTACCAAACACTCTGAAGTAGCTAACAACAGGTGTCTTACCGGTCCAATACTCAAAAGGCATTTTATCCTTACCTTTCTTAATGAGTACCTGGTTCATTGTGTAGATTGCAGTGCTCACCACTTCTCTCCAAAAGGTGTGAGCAACCTTTCCTTGAATCAACATGGTTCTAGATACTTCAACCATAGTCCGGTTATTCCTCTCTGCTAGGCCATTCTGCTGTGGAGTTCGGGGAGCAGATAGTTGCCTCTTGATGCCATATTCTTCACAGTACTTGTTGAATTCACTGGAAGTGAATTCCCCTCCTTGATCAGTTCTCAAGCACTTGATCCTTTTGTCACTTTCCTTCTCCACTAATGCTCTAAAGGCTTTGAACTTCCCAAAAGCTTCAGACTTATCTTTTAAGAATGTGACCCACATCATTCTTGAGCAGTCATTAGTGAGAATCATGAAGTACCTATCACCCTACACACTTCTAGTTTTCATAGGACCACACAAGTCAGTATGCACAAGATCAAGCAAATTGTTAGTAGTGAAAGGTTTACCTTTGAAGGTTGAGGAAGACATTTTCCCTAATTGACATTCTCTACACAAGGTATTATTTGGTTTTCTTAGCACTGGCAACCCTCTAACTGCCTTGATCTTACTAGCCTTTACAATGTTGTCAAAGTTTACATGACAGAGTCTCCTATGCCATATCCAGCTATCATCAAATTTAGCCACAAGACATGTACTTATATTTGCATTCAACTGAAATAAGTTACCTTTGGTCTGCATGTCGATGGACACCTGTTCACCATTCTTTCCTTTGATTCTGCACACTCCATTCCTAAATTCTAGAGTGAGACCACTATCATTCAGCTAGGCAACACTCAGAAGGTTGTGTCTGAGACCATCAACCCAATACACATTTTCAACACTACTCTTTCCATTCAGAGAGATAGACCCTCTTCCTTTAACCATGCATGGTGCATCATTTCCAAAGCGAACCACACCACCATCATATTCTTCCAAGGAAAGAAACTTGCTCCGGTCACCAGTCATATGGTGAGAACAACCATTGTCAATGATCCACTCCTTGGAATTATCAAATCGGGAGACAAGAGCCTTCTTGTCTAACACATCTTCCTTGATAGCAACAAACACAATGTCTTCATTTTCTTCATCCTCAGATTCCTCATCTGTGACACCTTCATCAACTGCCACAAAACAGTTTCTCCAGTTTCCTCCTTTGAATTTCTTGACCTTTTCGATTTGTCCTTGTTATCACCATTAGGACAGTTCATAGCAATGTGTCCTATCTGGTTGCAAGAAAAAAATTTCAAAGGAAGCTTACCTCTGTATTTATCGGTTCCTTTAGGAAGTTTCCTTGCAAGAAGAGCTTCAAACTCCATTAGAAAATCCTTATCATCCATTACTCTGCCTTGTCTTGTTTCAGCATTGGTGCTTGCTTCTTTTCCTTTTCTAGATGGTACAATAGAGGCTTTAAAAGTTGATTCAGTCTTTTGAACACTGCCATCAAAACTATTTAGCTCATAAGTTGTCAACTTTGCAATGATGGAGTCTAGAGATACCTTAGTCTTGTCTATTGATCTCAGCTCCTGAATAGCAGCAACTCTTATTGCATAGACCGGCAATAGGGATCTTAGGACTTTGCTTACCACAGTGGAATCTTCCATTTTACCACCTGCACTCTTGATATCTCCAACAATAGTTTTGATTCTTATACCATACTGTTGAATGGTCTCACCTTCAACCATCCGCATATCTTCAAACTTCCCTCTAAGGCTTTCTTCTTTAGCTTGTTTTACATGCTCATCACCACCAGAGATATTTTCAAGAGTATCCCATACCTCTTTGGGATTTACCTTATCTTGGACATCAATGAACTCAATGTTGGATAAACTACTAGTTAAGGCTTCCATGACTTGCCCATTCTCCTGTATTTCTCTCTTTTGATCATCGGTGAGAGTACCGGTAGGGGCAACATAGGCATTCTCAACATAGCTCCAATCTTGAGCATCCATGCTTCTGATGAATATCTTCATTCTATCTTTCCATATACTGAAGTTTTCTCTGTTAAACTTTGGACCTTCCCTCTTCATCATTAGACTGGGATCTTTTCCTCAAGCGGTTAAGCTAATAACACAGAAGACCTGGAGGATGCTCTGATACCAATTGATAACTCAATGATGAACGAATAGTACCAAACCAATACTGAGAGGGGGGGTGAATCAGTACAGACTAAAATATAGTCCTAAACCAGTTTGACAACAGATACTTCAAATGACTGGCAAACAGTGACACCAATTTGAAACAGAGTGCAACCGGTAAAACCCAGAACAACTAAAACAATCATAAACCGGTTACTCACTTAGCTTTCCTCTTAGCTCAATACTATACTACCATTTCACCCTCATGCATGAATAGATAATCTATCATCAAATCTTCACAATAGCTAGTTCAACATGTTTTATTGACAGGCATAAAACACAGAACCATCATATGCTTAACAGGCAATAACAAAGCATCACAAGATAAAAGAATCACACATGACACACTTATTTTTCACGTGGAAACCCAACTGGGAAAAACCACGGTGGGTATGAATACCCACAAGCTACTTTTTGAACTCTTTAGAAGTCCGCTCTATTAGGAGCCTTGTCCGGTTAAAGACAGATACAATAGGGTTTGTTAGGAACCGATCCTGTTAGGGATCACCTGGTTAAGGGATGGCTACAATACTCGGTTAAGGGTTAAACCCTGTGAAAGGTTACCTTGTTAGAGGATTTCAAGAACTCAATAGCTAAAGGATAACAATGACTCAGTAGCTTTGAGTTACCTTGTTAAAGGATTTTCAACAAGCTGGTTAAGGCTACCCTGTTAGGGTATTTCACAACTGTTGAAGTGATTAAAGATCAATAGGTATATCAATGACCTGACAATAGCACTCAATGCCAATGCAGATCCGCTTAAGCTCCTTTTCACCTTCTGCAAATATGACTTCTCTCCTTTGGTCTAGCAAGAATCACATATCTCTTCTCTTAGATACACACACACACAACTTTTGCCAACAACCTCTGGAAGAATCACAACATCGACCTTATAGGACAACAAACAAGTCGGTAGCATAAACCCTAAACCCTAAACCTGTTAGGTTAAGGAATTCAAATGGTTCAATCCTGATCATTGAGCATACAACATTAAATGCAACAGTCTTGATCCAATCTCAAGACATTCTCCATCGTTCATTTTCCATCAATTTCATGGTGGCTGATAACCCATCACACGTTATCACCATTTACAGACTTCGCACATTCCCGAGGTAGATAGGAACAATCTCCTTCATGCAAGATCATTCACGCACACAAATCTTATGTGGCAACACAATCTATTCATTGTTACCATGCTAACTCATCACACAAAGTCACCGGTTGAGCCACACAGGCTTGAAGCACTCCAACTGAAAACCTTGATGTTGAGAACACCAACCGGTAGTCATACACTACTTCCATGTGTCGGTTCCCATAACCTTATGTCGGTTCACCTTTCATGTGTCGGTTCACCTTGAACAAACACACCGCTTCACTTGGGCACAAGTGCCGATTTACAATGTTATACCAGTTCTCACATATGCTAGTTCACACCTCTTCATCATATTGACATCAATGACAACATACAGTGTCATTATGTCCTCATACCGGTTCACATAATGCCAACAATTTTTGTTGATTTGATAAGTGATCATCATCTGAGTAGCTCAAAATGTTTGTTTGATGTCTGTTTGCAATGTGTATGTACAAACGATATTATGCGTTGCAAGGTTTTTGATTGATTTTTGATGTTTTATGATGTTTTTGGATTTTGTGAGTGTTTTTGATTGTTTTTGGATTTTGTGAGTTGGTTTGAATATTTTTGGATTTTGTTTCAAGACAGTTGTGAATGAAGAACTCAATGAATCACAAGTAATGTAGAATCCACTTCCATCAATAAGTTAAGAGCATTGCCCCCAGCTGTCGACATTACTATGAAAAGCAAGATGCAAGACGCATGAAGTTCTAACCTTGATTTCAAATCAATAACAAGCCATGGTTTGAATGATGGATGAATGGATGCAATGAATGTGATTGCAACAAGCCTAAAAGACAATGGAGCTATAGCCTCTACGAGTGGTGCCTGTTTGCCAGGTTTTGACCATCGCACTTACCCATGTTACCACCGGAGTGGTTCACCGTTTGGATGTATGATTTTTCTCTTTACTATTTTGATTTATTTTTTCTGTATTGTCTTCAAGACATTTATCTAAATGTTTTTTTTGGTGTTTTTCTAATATGTATTGGAGCCTGATGCTCTGTATAGCTTATGTATAAAACCATTTGAGGTCCATGTTGTTGATCGGATCTACTAGTGGTTCTCCTTTTGAAGTAGTCAACTGATATGCCCTGGACCCAAATACCCTAGTGATAACATATGGACCTAGCCAGTTTGATTCAAACTTTCCCTGATGTTCTCTATTTGGTTGATTACAAGGATTCTCCTTGAGAACAAGATCACTTACCTCAAATGTACAAGGTTTAACCTGATGATTATAGCTTCTTCTCATGCGGTGCTGATAGGATTTGAGGTGGTTGTATGCAGCTTGTCGCCTTTCATCAAGTAGTTCCAAGTCTTGAAGATGTGAGACTCAGTATGTTTCATCATCTATCAAATTGTGCAAGGTGAGACTTAGTATGTTTCATCATCTATCAGATTGTACAAGGAAACCTGTAGAGATGGTATCTCAACCTCAATAGGAAGGATGAATTTTGCATGATAGACCAGTGAGTAGGGAGTTGCGCCTATAGGGGTTCAAATGCTAGTTCGATACGCCCATAGTGCTAGATTTAATTGAATGTGCCAATCATAGCCAACATCATTGGTTGTCTTCTTGAGGATTCTCAATATATTCATGTTTGATGCTTTAGCCTGACCATTGCCTTGTGGATAATAGGGAGTAGAAAAGCGGTGTTGGATGTGAAGGTTCTCACAGAGCTCATGGAAATCCTAATTTTTGAAAGGAAGCCCGTTATCTGTGATGATGGACATGGGTACACCATACCAACAGATGATGTAATTAAGGATGAATGAGGCTATCTTCTTTCCAGTGGCTTGGGTAAGTGGAACAACTTCGATCCACTTTGTGAAGTATTCGGTGGTAGTAATGATAAATTTGTGGCCATTGGATGAAGATGGATGAATTTTACCCACAAGGTCAAGTCCCCATTGACAAAAGGGCCATGGTGTTGTGATTGGTTGCAATTCCTGTGCTGGTACATGTATCAATTCTCCGTGAACTTGGCACTTCTTGCATTTTCTGACAAAATAGGAGTATTTTTCCATGGATGGCCAATAGTATCCAACATGCATGATCTTCTTTGCTAAGGAAGAACCGCTTGATTGAGTCCCAAAAATTCCTTCATGTAGCTCTTCTAAGGCCTTTGTTGTCTCATCCTATTCCAAACATTGAAGGAGAGTACCATCAAGACTGCATCGGTATAGGGTTTCAACAATGATGGTGTATCAAGCAGTTTGTCAGATGAAGGTTTTGCGTTGGTTATTCGATTGGTTAGTAGGAAGTGTGTGATTGCGAAGGTAGGTGTAGAACTCACCGTACTATGGGGATTTGGAACCGACAAGGTGACATATCATCTCGGATTTGGGGATATCATAAGTGGGAATCCAAAGTTGTTCTACCAAGAACTCGTAGCATGTTGAATTTTGTGGAAGATCCAGGAGAGATGCAATTGTAGCCATTGCATTAGCAGCTAGATTCAGATATCTGGGTATCTTCTCAAAGGTGATAGTTATAGATGATGCTTTTAAACTATCCACCATTTGTTTGTATGGCATAAGCTTATCATCCTTGGTGTGATATCCATCTGTGACTTGTCGGATGACCAGTTGGGAGTCACCATATACCTATAGCTCTTTCAGTTTCCATTGTATGGCTAGTCTAAGTCCTATGATCAAGGCCTCATATTCTGCTATGTTGTTTGTACATGAAAAAGTTAGCCTGTAAGACTTCGGGATCCTGTCACCTTGAGGTGTAATAAATAGAATGTCTTCCCCCAAGCCATGTCTAGTATATGAGCCATCAAAGTAGAGCTTCCCTGGTTGTGTTACTGTGATCATGAAGATCTCTTCATCTGGAAAATTTAAAACAAGAGGATGATCACCTGTGAGGGGTGCATTAGCCAATTGATCTGCAATAGCTTGGCCCTTGATAGCCTTGCATTCCACATACCCAATGTCAATTTCACTCAGAATCATCACCCATTTGGCCAAGTAGCTTGTCAATGCTACTTTGTTGAGTAGGTACTTGAGTGGATCGATCTTTGCAATGAGTTGTACCTTATGCGTCAACATGTAGTGCCTTAGTTTAGTGGATGCCAAGATAACTGCTAGGCAAGCTTGCTCAATAGGTATGTAATTGAGTTCATAACCGACCAGTTTGCTAGAGATATAGTATACAACACACTCTTTCCCTTCTGCATTGTGTTGTGCGAGTAGTACTCCCAATGTCGTATTTGTAACTGAAATATAGAGCAATAGAGGTCTACTTGGATCTAGTGGGATCAGCAATGGTGTATTCATGAGATAGTCCTTAAGCATCTGAAATGCTTTTTGGCATCTAGCATCCCATTGAAAGCAGATGTTTTTGTGTAATAGATGCGTAAAGGGGTGACACTTATCTGCTAGTTGTGCAATGAATCTTCGAACTGATTGTAGGTGCCCTTGTAGTGTCCTTAACTGATTGATGTTTTTGGGAGGTGGCATGTCCATGATTGCTTTGACTTTCACTAGATCTACTTCAATGGCCTTGCTTGAGACAATGTATCCTAGAAGCTTCCCCGAGGTCACTCCAAAGACACATTTATTTGGATTGAGTCAAACATGATATTGTTCTAGTCTGTCAAAGATTTATCTAATATGGCAAGATGACCTTCTCTTGTTAATGATTTTTCCAGTAAGTCATAGACATAATCCTCCATTATGGTATGCATCATATCATGAAAGATGGTGGTCATTGCTCTTTGATAGGTCACCCCTGCATTCTTTAGACCAAAAGGCATCACATTCCAAAAGTATGTTCTCCATGGACATGTGAAGGCAGTTTTATGTTGATCTTCTGGTGCGATCTTTATCTGGTTGTACCCTGAAAAGCCATCCATAAGAGAAAGCATGACATGTCTAGCTGTTAAGTCCATGATCATGTCGATGTTTGGTAAGGGGAAGTCATCCTTAGGACATGCTTTGTTCAAATCTCTAAAGTTAGTACAGATATAGATGCCCCCATTTGGTTTACCAACAGGTACTCTATTGGAGATCCACTATGCATAATCAATTGGTCTAATAAAACCAACATCCAGGAGTTTCTTAAGTTCTGCTTTGACTAGTACAACAATTTGGGGGTGCATCTTGTGAAGTTCCTATTCTACTAGTTTCGCTCCTTCTGCCACGGTGAGGTGTTGCATGATCAAATTAGGATCGAGACCAGGCATGTCCAAATATGACCATGCGAAGTTGATCTGATGCTTCTGGAAGAATTCAACAAATTTAGGTTGTTCCTCTGGAGTTAAAAGAGATGCCAGATGTATTTGGTGAGGATTCCCAGGGGTCCCCACATTGAATTATTTTGTTTCATCGATTAGGATTGTCAATCTCTCCTGATTTGTACTAGAGGGGAGGATGTCAAACCTTTCATCCTCAGGCGCCTTAGAGCAGTTTTCACTGTTGGATACACTCTTTCTTTTTACTTTTTTGGGATCAAACAGTGCCACAATGTGGTTTTCTTTGGATGATCCATGTTTTATTGTGATATTTTTGCAGCTGAAAGGTTTTGTATCCATCCTAAAGTATGATGCGCTATTAAGCTCAATGGAAAATCCATCTTTGTGATCCCCACTTGGTATGTTATATTGTAGTTCCAAAAAGTCAATGATCACCTCATAATTTTGGAATTGGTCAAGGCATGGGGGATTAGGTTGGTTCCATTCGATGAGTTCAGGATGGATAATGGGCATTACCTCATCAATTAGGTTAAGTTCATGGGATGTGTCACTGAGGGTTAAGACATTGTGGTGAAGGTCATTGATGGTACTTCCCTATTAGAATCAGGCATAGGATGTGACATGGGGTCTGTGGAAGGTGTTTCCAGTTCAGGAACCCGAGAGGTTTTAATTTGTGCTTCTTCATATACAAGTATTTCTTTGCGAGGTGGAGATGGTGATGCGTCTTCCTCGTCTGAAGTATTGAGATGTATGGAATCAAATTCCCACTCATGTGAGTCAGTCTCTGAGTCGCTTTCTAGTATCCAATTACTATACCAAACCAGGATATCTTTTGAGTTGAACACTGCAGTTGTGATCGTCTGATGTGTTGTTGGTGATGGAATTGTTGGTATTGTGGGTGTCACTGATGTTGTTGATGGGTTTACCAGTTCTGTTGATGCTGCTGGGGGTACAAATACTATTGATGGTGCTATTGATGTGGTTGATGCTATTGATGGGGTTGTTGGTTTGATTGGTGGGATGATTGGTGTTGCATGTATGATTATCAGTGTTGTAGGTAATATTATTGGTGTTTTTAGTGGGATCGTGGGTTTTGCAGGTATTTTTAGCGGTGTGACTGGTGTTGTGGATGCTACTGATGGGATTCTCAGCCTTGTTGGGGTAGTTGGTGTTGTTCTTGGTGTTGCCGATATAATCAAGGGTGGCCTCTTTAGAGTATTAGGCTGATATAGAGGTTTACTGGGTTTCCCTTTGAATCTGAGCTTACGAAGAACCTCCTTTTGAAAACCTAATCCAATGTAATCTTTGGGTTTCAACTCAGGTTGCAATGGCTCGTGTCGTCCTTGTTTGCCAGGTCCCAAAGCACTATGACCATCATAGCCCATTCTACGCATGATAATAAGACCATTGCCATATTTATCAGTGGGATGTCTTTGATAGGGTCCTTGTAGATTTATTCCGCTAGGTCCTCATCTTGGGTCTCCTCTTCCTAACTTTTTCCAGGGATAAATTATGCCAAAGTGTATGTTGGCTTGACTAGTGGTGGTTGAAGTAACCTTTAAGGCCTTCCATAAGTTCTCAAAGAAGTGGGTAATTTCCCAACACAAAAGAGTTGGCTTAGATTATATTCCCTAGGACCTTCCCTAGGACGTATTATGTGGATGGGATGGCTTCTCTATTGTTAGGAATGGTGATCTCTGGTTGATGGTTAATATTGTTACAATATGCAAATGGATTTGCATCACCTAGGATTGTGATTTCTACACCATTATGGGGAAGCTTGATACACTGATGATAGGTGGATGGAATGGATTGCATGGTGTGTATCCAAGGTCTTCCTAACAAGAGATTATATGGTAGAGGAAGATCTACAACTTGATAGATGATGTGATTCACCACTAGGCCTACTCGGATTGGTAACACAACTGCTCCTTTGGAAGAACACTCTGCATCATCATAGGCTTTTATGCTTATCTTTTTGCGGGGGTCCATTGATTCTATTGCATATCCCAATATTGTGACCAACTGTAATGTACATATATTCAGCCCGATGCCATTGTCAATCAAGACTCGCTTGATCCTATGTTGGTTGATAAATCCTTCAATATGGAGTGAGGCGTTATGAGGTTGTTGGAAGGATGTATTATGGATTTTAGAGAAAGTGAGACATGGTGATGACCTCAGATTACCAACCATAGCTTGGAATTGATCTTTATTAAGATTGGCAGGGACTGACGCTTCTTGGAGAGCTTGATCCAAGATTGTTTTATGAGATAGGGATAAGCGCAAAATATCTAAGATCGATACAAATGCGGGCATCTTATATAACTACTCCACAAGATTATATTGCTTTGGGATGGATGTTGTGCCTTGTGGAGCTACTTTAATAGTGATCTTGCTACGACGTGTAACAACATTGCAAGCAGGGTTCTGATCTTTGATGGTGAGGGTTGCAATTTGTTCATTGGATATAGGCGATTCACAGTATAATTATAGGTAGCTTGTGTATAATTAGTTGTATCTGTGTTTCGCCCTGAGGTGGAAGGACCCCTTTGATCTTGTGATGGAAGTGGATTCTTGAACATGAGACGATCATTATTTGAGATTTTTGGGTCATGTCCTTCGATTTTAATTTCTCCTCGGTCAATAAGATATTGAACAAGATCTTTCAGTCTATGGTAGTTACTCAATTTATGCCCTTTCCCTTGGTGGAATTTGTAATGTTAATTATCTCTCCACCATGGAGGTTTGACCTAAGGTTCATAGTTAGATGTCTTTGGTAAGGTCACCAAATTTGAAGAGACCAATTGACATAATATCATTTCGATGGGTTCCCCTAAGGGTGTGTATGTACATTTTGGTTTATAATTTTGTTGTTGTTGTCTTGGTTCCTCTTCCAGTGCATTGCGACCTTGATTTTGTGGAGGAGCAATGGTGTTGTTTTTAGGAGGGGGATTTTGCCCCACAAATTTGACCACGGGTTGTGCACTCTTTATGGTCCTCACATCTACGACCCCGTCATTAATGATGTTTTTGTTTTTATTCCTAAAGTTAGGTTTATCACTGTTAAAACGTGGGCGAGGGCCATCTTTTGGTTCATTGTATATCTTGATAAGTCCCTTTTTGATAACGGCTCATTCACATTTTAATCCCTGGGTGATTGAAGAGGGGGTTGTGTTGTGCTCTTTCTATTGCTTCAGGAGTGGGAGTACTAGGTTCTTCATCATTTGTACCTCCTTCAATGGCTTCTTGAAAGTCATTGAGATTTTCGTCCTCCTCTTCTTCGATCTCTATTTGTCTAGTTTTTTATCTGGTGTGAGCCATTTTGTTTGAAAGTTCTTTTTTAAGTTTGGTGAAAGTGATTATGAGTTGGTGATTGAATGAGAGATATTTATGTTTTGTGAAGTGTTTAGAAGATGGATCTCTAACACTGAAGGTTTGATGTTACCAAAGTTCTTTTATGAATTTCTCTTTGTGTTGTCAACAATGTTGATGTGATAAGGTATAGCAAGGTCTGAGATGTGTTACAAACCAAGCTACCTAGTAATGAGATGATGCACTCATAGACTAGTTTTAACCTACATAGAAATGCCTCTTAGGATGATTTATCCTAGATGTAGAAACACTCTAAAAAGTGATGTGTTGTTTTGATTTAAGCAATATCTAAAAAGAACTTAGGAAAAGACCCTTTTATGTTTTAAGAGTTGAAATGGATTGATGATGTATGAATGTGAGAGTGGATAGAATGTGAACTTCAATAAAAACTTTGTGTCACAAATGTGACAAATTCTTCCTCTTCTCTCTCGAGGGTCGATGGTTCTTCCCGAGCTATGTTATATGTAATGTAGATGTTTGGAAAGAAAGAAGGGTTGATTTTGCCTCCTTTGTTTTTATGATAACTCAAAGCTCTATACCAAGTAAAGGCTTTGTTGTTCAAAGGATCTTTATCGAAATCGTTGGATTTTGCTTGAAGATATAGACGCATATGATGCAAGAAGGCTCTGTGTGAGATAAAAATTTGTCTATTGAGATAGAAAAATTTCCTTCTTTTGATGAAAGCCTTTGAACTCAATGGTCTTCTCTTCAAATTGATATGTTGATGAAGATTCCTCTTTCTCAAGATTTGAAGGATGGTCATATAATTTGATATCTTGTTTGCACTTTTTTTATGTTTTTTTGTCAAATGTTGGATGGAAATTTGTGTTGGATGAATACTTGGTTTGAATTGGTTTTGAACTTCTTTGACAAGAAAACATAGCAAGCACACAAGCACAATAATGTTGCCTCAAAAGGCACAAATAGGTGTGCGTCTAAATCAACCCAATCTTTGAACTTTTTTTACCCCTTTTCAAATGTTTTTGTATGTTTTTCCAAAAGCCTGAAGTCGGCTCAATTTATCACTAGTCTGACACAAAACAAAGACACTTCAAACACACTTTATCCCCAAGGTCAAATGGCCAGTTCTAATAATTTCAGCCCACATCTTGATATTTCTTCAACTTTGGTACTCCATACCTTATGAATCTCATCGTAGCAGATAAGGATGTGATATACTAAGTCTTGCGTGAGCATAATAGATAGATGATCCCTATGATGGGGAAGTCACCACTTTTATCAAGCTGCAAGTAGCCTTTCAAAAAGCCCTGTTTCTACTCAAGGAAATATGTATGGTGAGTATCTTGGGAGAAAAACCATCTATGCTCTTGCACTGAACTTCTCACAAATATCCTCAATCAATAGAATGGGTGGGTTTCTATATAAAAAGGTGTCTAGTAATGTTCAATGTTTTTGGACATAAGTTCATTTTGCAGTGACTCACTTAAGAGCCTTGTAACTTGTGGTGGGGCCCATATATCCTTTCGGCAAGTTACACTATAGGAACAACTATAGCCAAGGCTACAGCTTTCACTCACACCTGATTTCTATAGCGGCTCGAAGGATTTACCATGTGAGGTCATTCCCAAGAGTGATGTGTCTCTTGGTAGGCCTCTCTTAAAAAGATAAAATTTTGAGTGTTACTAACACTTTTCTCTTGCACCTAGGACCACGAAAGCCAAGGGAGAGGATAGTGTGTGTTAGAAGTAGGACCACTCGACCAACTTTGTACAAGTGTGCCAATCACCAAAAACACTTGTTCTTTTTAACCAATTTATAGCAATGTGATCTAACTATTTGGAGATGTTGCTCCAACAAAAATGGTGTTATTTTTAATCTTCAAGGCAAAATGTTATGTAATCTAGGAACTTGAAATCCTGGTCAACTGAATTTGAAACACATTTTTCTTTGAAGTAAATCGCTTTGAAAACAAAAACTTTGACAAATTGGGGGTTCTTTTTAATTTGCACAAATGAAGTGTGGATTGTGAATTTTAGTTTGATGCAAGAAATAAAAAGTTGTTTTATCTTATTTTAAACCCAAAATAAAATGAATCCTAACTTGCAAAAAGAAGCAAATTTGTTGGGTTTGAGTTTGTGTTTCTTTTTATCTTGACAAGTATGATTCTTTTTTAAACCCAAATTTAAAAGAGGTAATTTATTTAAGCCCAAAATGAAAATGTGAAGTTAATTGTTTTAAGCTATAATAGAAAGTGAATTTATTTTAAACCCAACTTTAAAGACAAAGTTTAGCCAAAAAAAAACTTACTTCCTAATCTAACTCTTGAAAAATCCTGCAAAGGGGGTTAGTCAAAAACCTTCACAAAAAAGTAAATAGTTTAGTAAAATCAAAATTGTTGGTGGGCTTCTACAAACCTAATTTTTATTTTATTTTTCGGTTTCAAAAAAAAAGTTTTTACAACTCTGTTAGAATAACGCTATTCTATGTGAAAACAAGAGCACTATTTAACATGAAAGTGCTATATTAATGACGGAAGCACTATTCTAACTACAACCGTGCTACAAGAATGACAACTGCACCAAAAGACATTGTTAAACAGAATAAATTTTGCCAAACGGAGAGTGCAAAAGTGCTAAAAAAAGACACAATAGTGCTATTTAATGGTCAATAGCGCTATAAGAAAGATGATAGCACCAATTGGAAGACAATAGCGCTATTATAGTGAACAATAACACTAAATCACCAACTTTCGAAGGTGCTAGAGCGTGATCAATGGCGCTAAAATGAGACCTGTGTGTCAATTAAACTAAGCAAAAATATTAGTAGTTTCAAAAATGTAATCAAAAGGTTGCGTGTTTGATTCATGTTGGGTTCACCAAATGATGCTCTGCAAAAAGGATGTTAGAATATGTTAGAAAGACAAACACAAACACACAAGAAACAATCCAAGTGTTAGTGTTAGAAATCACAAATCAAAGACTATCCTAAGCAAGCATATCAAGAGAGATACCAAACACAAAATAGAAAGCTTAACAAAATGAAGAAATGTAACAGAACATCTCCAAATGCCCTCCACCATGCTTGTAACTACTCCTCCCTTGTTCCTCTCCTCTCCAAGTTTCAAATGAGTGTAGCTCTCAGTAGCTTTTTGCACTATCATGGATGTCTTATGGAGATTCAAGATTGAAATGATTGATTATGCCAATGCAAGTGTAAAACAAACTAAATATGAGATGTTATGTAATTAGCTAATGTTAATTTTAGCCAAAAGACAATATAGACTATTATGCTAAAATGCTCTCTAAAATTCACTATAACTTAGATGCATACAAAATTTCAGGATCTAGATTATGAAGAAATGAGCTCTATTTATAGGTGAAATGGAGCAATGGATGGTTGAGATTGAGTAATCTCACCAAGGGCCAGGATTGATGGGTTTATGATCCATGTGAGAGCTTTCAATCCAATCTCAGGATGACAAATGTCATCATGAGATGGGTTGAGAGGAGAGGGAAGACACATTAAATGTTTGACATGACTTGAAGGCTAACTTGGGAGGTAAGGTTAATGTTGAGTTGAATGAATAAAGTCATTATCCAATAAATAATTCCTTTATCCAATGGATAAACTCTTGTGCAAGAGTTAGTGAGGATAACCATGGTCAAAGCAATAAATGCTTGAAGAAATCCATGAGTCAAATGGAGGTTGAGTTAGAGGTAATGTCTCTAACCATGTGGGTGAGTTGAGTTAACCATAAATGGTTATGTAAGAGCCATTAATGGTCATGCAAGAGCCATTAGTGATTTGGAAGACTTTAGGGGTTAGCTTGTTGAACACATAAAGCATTAAATGTTTTTCAAAGACTTTGAGGCTTTGAGAAGTGACTTCAAGTTGCTTAGGAAAGTGACAATATTTAGGAAATGGGATTAGGCTGATTGGGAATGATTAGAAGAACTTAGAAGGTGGTTAGGATTGCAAGTGGGTTTGGTGGGTGAGGGAAAATAGGATTTTAATTAAAATAAAATTTATTTTTTACAATTGTGGTTGCAACTTGCATTTATAGGAGAATGCAAGTGGGGGGGGTAGTTTAGGGATTTATATAAATGTTTTAATTATTTATTTAAAAGAGGAAAGAGGAGATAAATTAAATAAATAGGATTTATTCATTTAATTGATTTTGAATGTGGCTTAATGAATTAATTTAAATAAATTGAATAATTTATTTAATTAATAGGAGAAGGGGTTGAGGATGAATTAATTAAATATTAATTTAATTAACTAATTATTGAAGGTTGGATAATCAAATAAATAGTAAATATTCATTTAATTAAGTGGACAGATTTATGTGACTACACATAGTATTAAGTGAAAAACGTGTGATGTGTTACAAGATTAAAAGTGTGGTGATCTAGGAGCGGTTGTAGATGCCTAGAAGAATGTAAAGTTGATTGTATGTAATCTAACGATCAAGATTGAACCGATGTGTTTATAATCTCTATTAGATTTGTAGGGTTTGTGTTGTGTTACCAACCTAATGTATTTTTGCATATGGTCGATGATATGATTCAATGATGTGTTGGCAAATTTGGTTAAGTATGAAAGTGATTGTTCCCAAACCAAGAGGTGTGTTTGCAGAATGATGTGAAGGTAGATAGGAGTAGTAAAGGATCTGATATAACAAGGAAGTGCTATTTCCAGATCAGTCAAGACCCTGTTATTCTCTAACCATTATAGCAATAAAATCCCTTAACTGGGTAAGCTCTAACAGGCTTGTTGCTAAAATCATCTAACCAGGTGATCCATTAGCTTGGATTTGAAATCCTCCACCGAGGTTACCTTTAACAAGGTATTTATAGTCAATCCCTTAACCGAGTGGTCCTTAACCGGATTTGTTCCTAACATAACATTATTGTATAAGCTTCTAACAAGGCTTGACTCCTAATAGGGCGAACTTCAGAAGAGTTCAAAATACTTGTGGGTTTCATCCCCACAGTGGTTTTTCCCATTTGGGTTTCCACATGAAAAATCATTGTGTCAAGTGGTGAATGATTTTTTGGATGTGGGTTAGATGAATGATTGGTAAATCTGCATAGACATATCTAAATGATTGGAAAATGATCTGAAATGTGTTATTCTTGGTATTAGTGAAGTGGTTTAAGGTTTTGGTCAAATGGTCTTTAAGTTTCAGATTTGTTGCTTTATATCACTAAAGTATTAGATCAACCGGTAAGGTTTGACATTGTTGCTACAAATTTGTTAAAGTGTCTAAACCGGTTAACTTTGTGAGTTATTTTTGAGTTGGAAAGAAGTTTGGTGAAAGCCCAGTGAATTTTCTATCTACTGATTCACCCCCCCCCCCTCTCAGTAGTTGATCGTATCTTTATAGTTTCATCATATTATCAATTGGTATTAGAGCGTTCCAGGTCCTCTTGAGTTTTAGCCTAATAGCTTGAGGAAAAGATGTAGGAGAAAATGATGAAGAGAGAAGGTCCAAAGTTTAATATAGATAACTACAAAATCTGGAGTGATAGGATGAAGATTTACATCAAGAGCTTAGGAAGTCAGTATTGGGATCAGGTCGTTACTAAGTATAACTTGCCCAGTGGAATTCTGACAGATGTTCAGAAGAAGGAGCAACAAGAGAACAATCAAGCATTGGAGGCCATCATCAATACCTTGTGAGATTCAGAATATGTTGATGTTCATGGATTGGAGACTGCATATGAAGTTTGGAAGAAACTAGAAGAAATCTATGGCAGTGATGAGCATGTAAAGATAGCCAAGGAAGAGAGTCTCAGAGGAAAATTTTATGACATGAGAATGGCTGAAGGTGAAAACATTCAACAGTATGGTTAGAGAATCAAGGAGATAGTTGGAGAAATCAAAAGTGTGAGAGGTACAGTGGAGGATGCCACTGTGGTTAGCAAGGTATTGAGAACCCTTCTATCAGTCTACATTATCAAAGTTGCAGTCATTTAAGAACTCAAATCTATTGACAAGACAAAGGTAACTACTGACTCTATCATTGGTAAATTAACTGCATTTGAATTAAATAGTTTTGATGGAAGTGTTCAGAGGTCAGAATCTGAATTTAAAGCCCCGGTCTCAACCCCGCCAGTAAGGAAAAGCAGAGAAGTAAGTTACAGTCATGAATCTAGATCCAATAGAGAGGTAGATGATGAAGATAGCCTCATGGAACTTGAAGCATTGTTGGCCAAGCAGTTACCCAAAGGTACTGGTAAGTATAGAGGTAAACTACTATTGAAATGTTTTGCATGTAACCAGATAGACGTATTGTTGATAACTATCCTAATGAAGATAATGAGGAAAAATGAGAGAAATATAGGAAGTTTAAAGGAAAAGGAAAAAGAAATTGTTTCATTGCAGTAGATGAAGGTATTACAAATGAATAATCTGAGGAAGATACAAAGGAGGGCATTGTCTTTGTTGCTATCAAAGAAGACATATCAGATCAGAAGGTATTGGTCTCTCACTTGGATAATTCAGATGACTGGATTATAGATAGTAGTTGTTCACACCACATGACTAGTGACCGGAGCAAGTTACTAACACTGGACGAATTTGAAGGAGGTGTTGTCAGCTTTGGGAATAACTCTCCCTGCATGGTGAAAGGCAAAGGATCGATTTCCCCGAATGGTAAGAGTAGTGCAGATGATGTCTACTGGGTTGAAGGTCTGAAACACAATCTTTTGAGTGTTGCTCAACTCAATGACAAATGTTACCTGTTAGAATTCAAGAATGGAGTTTGTAAGATCTTTGGAAGAAAAGGTGAACTGATTGCAATAGGCAAACAAACTAGAGGTAATCTTTTTCACTTAAATTCTAAAATCAATAGTTGCTTGATTGCAAAAGTAGAAGATTGTTGGCTTTGGAATCAGAGGTTTTGCCATGTGAATTTTGATAACATTGTAAGATTCAGCAAGTCAAAATTAGTAAGAGGTTTTCCACAACTGGACAAACTGGTGAATGCTTTGTGCAAGGAATGTCAGTTAGGGAAAATGACATCCTCAAGCTTCAAGAGAAAATCTTTCTCATGTGAACATTTGCTAGATTTGGTTCATACTGACCTATGTGGACCAATGAGGACTAGGAGTATTCAAGGAGATCAGTACTTCATGATATTTATCGATAACTGCTCAAGAATGATGTGGGTCACATTCTTGAAAAACAAGACAGAAGCATTCAGCAAATTTAAAGCATTCAAAGCCTTGGTTGAGAATGAAAGTGGAAGGAAGCTAAAATGTTTAAGGACTGATCAAGGTAGTGAATTTACTTTAGTGGAATTCACTAGATACTGTGAAAACAATGGGATCAAGAGGCAGCTATATGCACCAAGGACACCACAACATAACGGTATTATAGAAAGGAACAATTGGTCAGTGGTTGAAGCTGCTAGGACTATGTTAATTCAAGGAGGTGTAGCTAAGACATTTTGGAGAGAAGTTGTCTGCACACTTGTTTATACAATGAACTAGATACTGGTCAAAAGAGGTAAAGACAAAACACCCTATGAATACTGGTATGGTAGATCATTGAATGTCAGTTACTTCAAAAATTTTGGTAGTAGATGTTTTATTAAAAGAAGTGATTATATTGGAAAGTTTGATGCCAAAAGTGATGAAGGCATATTTCTTGGTTACTCCACCAAGAGAAAAGCTTATAAGTGCCACAACAACCAGACTAAGAAGATCATTGAAAGTGTCAATGTCTGAGTAGATGAATTTCCTGAAAAATATGAAGAAACCAGCAAGAAGAAGGAAGAAGAAGAACCAAACAAACTATTTTTGGAACCAGAATCGGTAAAGCTAGAAGTTGGAGAACTGAACACAGAAGCCCCAGTTCAACCAGAACAAGAAGTTCCAGTAGAAGATGAAGAAAGTGAAGAAGAAGAAGAACCTGAAAAGCAAGATCAAGTTATTCCAAGGTATGTCAGACTCAATCACAACTCTGATCAAATTATTGGAGACAAGAATGTAGGTGTGTTAACTAGAAGAAGGCTAAGAGAAAACTCTTGTATGATCTCCACCATTGAGCCGAGAACTGCAAAAGAAGCCTTTGTAGATGAAGACCGAATCAAGGCAATGGAAGAAGAACGTGATCACATAGAGAAGAATAATACATGGTCATTAGTACCTAGACCGGAAAACAAGAATGTCATAGGCACAAAGTGGGTATTCAGAAACAAATTGAATGAAGATGGAGTAGTAGTCAGGAATAAAGCCAAATTGGTATGCAAAGGATATGCACAAGAGGAAAGTGAAGATTATGGCGAGACATTTGCACCACTAGCAAGATTGGAAGGAGTAAGGACTCTAGTTGCATTTGCAACATACAAAGGATTTAAGGTATATCAGATGGATGTTAAATCAACATTCTTAAAGGGAATATTGGAAGAAGAAGTCTACATAGAATAGCTAGATGGTTGTGCATTAACAGAAGAAAACAATATGGTGTGCAAGCTATAGAAGGCACTATATGGTTTGAAACAAGCACCAAGAGCATGGTATGAAATATTGCACTCTCACTTAGTAAAGATAGGTTTTCAAAGAACTTGTGAAGATAGTAACATATATCTCAAGACAGAAGGAGATAAAATACTGGTAAGTGAGGTATTTGTTGATGATATCATTTTTGGAGGTAATGATGATATGTGTCGTGATTTTGCTAATGAAATAAAGAATAAATTTGAGATGTCACTGGTAGGTGAGATAAAAGAATTCATAGGTTTACAAATCCAATAGTTGAAGGAAGGTATTTTTATTACTCAATCCAAGTATGTGAAAGAAGTGTTGAAAACTTTTGGAATGGGAGATTGTAAACCAGTTGGAACACCAATGATTATAGGTTGTAAATTGGCAAAGGAAGATGATTCTGCACCAGTTGACGAAAAAGAATACAGATCCACGATAGGTAAGCTACATTATGTTGTCCATAGCAGACCATATATTTCTCATGTAGAAGGATTGGTTGCTAGATTTCAGAAAGATCCAAAGGAGTCACACATGATTGCAACCAAGAGAATTTTTAGATATTTGAAAGGCACAATAGAATATGGATTATGGTATCCATATGTAGGAGACTTTAACTTAAAAGTCTATACCAATGCATATTGGGCAGGCAATGTTGATGACAGGAAAAATACAACCGGAGGAGCATTTTTTCTTGGAGGTAGATTAGTGTCTTGGAGCAGCAAGAAACAAGGTTGTATCTCTCAATCAACAGCAAAAGCTGAGTATGTTGCAGCTTACATGAATTTTACCCAAGCAATCTAGATGAAACACATATTGGAAGGTTTTAAGTTGAAGATATCAGAACCGATAAGAATTTTCTGTGATAACACTAGTGCTATAAATATTTCTAAGAACCCGATGTTGCATGCTAGGACAAAACATATAGAGTTGAAGTATCATTTCCTGAGAGAGAAAGTTCAAATCAAAGATGTATCACTGGAGCATGTTTCCACTAAAGAATAGCTTGCAAATATTTTTACTAAGCCTCTACCTAAGGTTACATTTGAATATCTTAGAGGTGAGTTAGGGGTTGTACCCCTACATGAAGTCAACTAAGAAGATATGGAAGCCATCAATCCCTGAGCTTATTGAAAATCTTGAAGAAGGATTGGTGAAGAATGGAGCTACTCCACAAGGAGAACAACTAATTGTAGATCGGTGAAGAATGGATGAGAAACAGAATGGTTTACCTTCACTTTGGCATTGTTGTCAAAGGGGGAGAAGAAAAGTATATGATTGATAGTCTTATATGCTAAGGAGAGAAGATAGATTGCAGACCAGTTACTAGTTGAAGACATGAAGATATAGTTGAAGGATAGTATATGTTGAAAAATGTAAACCAGGATTCCTATACCTGTGTGTATGCTTTACTCTCAATCATGACAATCAATTGGTATTTATATTTGTATTGCCATCAATGCCAAAGGGGGAGAATATTGGCATTGCATGAAGATTGCATTGAAAAAGTATAGTGTTGTCACTAATGTCAATTGCAACCGATAGTAAAGTAGTAAAGCAACCGGTAATGAAACAATAAAGAAACTGGTAATGATGTAGTGAATATCAACCGGTAACCCTACTCAGTTGAGAAGTAGAACCCTAACCAATGGAGCTTGGAGATTGGTTGTGATGATCTATGACCAAATGATGATCGGTGATGAAGATACCATGTAAGCATGTTGCACGTGATGAGTTTTGAAAAGGTTTTGGTGCATAAAGATAACTTTTTATCTTGGGAATGATCAAATGCATAGTATGAAGTGAAAAGCGCGTGATGTGTTACAAGATTCAAAGTGCACCGATCCAAGAGCGTTTGTAGGTGCCTAGAAGAATGTAAAGTTGATTGCGTGTAATCTAACGTTCAAGATTGAACCGATGTGTTTATAATCTCTATGAGATTTGTAGGGTTTGTGTTGTGTTACCAACCTAATGTATTTGTTTATAAGGTTGATGATTTGATTCAATGATGTGTTGGAAAATTTGGTTAAGTGTGAAAGTGATTGTTGCCGAACTAGGATTTGTGTCTACAGAATGATCTGAAGGCAAATAGGAGCACTACAGGATCTGATTCAGCAAGGAAGTGTTATTTCTAGATCAATCAAAAACTTGTTGTTCTCTAACCATTACAACAGTAAAATCCCTTAACTGGGAAAGCTCTAATAGGCTTGTTGTTAAAATCCTCTAACTAGGTGATCCATTAGCTTGGATTTGAAACCCTCCACCAAGGTTGCCTTTAACAGGGTATTTGTAGTCAATCCCTTAACTGGGTGGTCCTTAATTGGACATGTTCCTAACAGAACATTATTGTATAAGCTTCTAACAAATCTTGGCTCCTAACATGGAAAACTTCAGAAGAGATCAAAATACTTGTGGGTTTCATCCCCACCATGGTTTTTCCCATTTGGGTTTCCACGTGAAAAATCATTGTGTCAAGTGGTGAATGATTTTGTGGATGTGGTTGATATGAATGATTGGTAAATCTGCATAGATATATCTAAATGGTTGGAAATGATATGAAATGTGTTATTATTGGTATTAGTGAAGTGGTTTAAGGTTTTGGTCAAATGGTATTTAAGTTTCAGATCTATTTCTTTATATCACTAAAATATTAGGTCAACCAGTAAGGTTTGACAGTGCTGCTACAGATTTGTTAAAGTGTCTAAACCAGTAAACTTTGTGAGTTGTTTTTCATTTGCAAAGAAGTTTGGTGAAAGCCCAGTTAATTTTCTATCTACTAATTCACCCCACTCCCCCTCTCAGTAGTTGACCGGATCTTTATAGTTTCATCATATTATCAAGAACAACCCCAAACTCCAAAAGTTGCCCAATATATTATTCTGAAATCAACAACAAATTACATATAATTGTAGAGATAGATTCTTACAAGAGTATCACCAATGTAGATCCAGGCGAAACTCAATGTCTATCAGACTCTTTGAATACACCACACACTATGCCCTTATAATATAGGTTTTGTTATTATATGGAGCCTAATCAGACTTGTAGGTTAAATTTTCGCTACTTCTATCAGTGTAGTTTCCCCCCATATTTTTTGATGGGAGTTTGGGGGCAGTGCCCCCAAGGTGCGGTCAAGGGGTAGCATTATTATTTTATAAAGGCATTGGGTATTATTTTTCTCTTGGCTAAAATTTTGTAACCGACATAAGTCTTGATAAAAAGGCTAAGGGTTAGGGGTTTTCTGTAGAGAATTTTATAGCATTTTTGTAGCGGTATTGAGTTGCAAGGGATTGTTGGTTGTAATTGGTTTTGATTTACTAGATAATAATATTGGACTCTCTTTTTGGTGGATGTAGCCCGAGATTGGGTGAACCACATTAAATATTGTCTCTTCGTTGTTATTATTTCTATGTTTTTCATTCCTGTGTTAATACTTATCTACATATAATTGATATTTTCTGCATGCAATTCCTAACAGGTTTACCTTTTAGGGAAAATAAAGCACACAAAATATCTACTACTAGACCTATGACCTATGATAAACAGTTAGGATTTACAATGATAAGTTATACATAAAATGTGTCTTTATCAACTATCGAGCATTCTAGAGTAGCACATAGAATGCACTAGTAGGAAAATTTGAGAATTCACTATCCAACACTCTAAACACACTTAAACACTTGTATTTTTCCAAGCATCTAAATGCACCAATACAATTTTTATTGTTGCAAGGTTGAGACACCATTTTCCTAACAAATTTGTCACTTGTCAAATACCTTGAAAGAGAAACGGGAGGGGTTCCAACATCATTGTTTAATCACTAGGGGCTAAGAGGCTCATAGACTTCGAACACCATCAAAAATTCTCTATTCTCATAGCCTTAGTTAAAGAATCAAAAACATTCATCAAATTCTCTACCTTACCATCTTCACCCTGCCATCCTCAAGCATATCTCTGAAAAAATGATAGTGAACATCAATGTGTTGGGTCTTGGCATGAAATGTTGGGTTCTTAGCTAGGAATATCATGCTCTAACTATCACAATAAACTATCACTACACCTTATTTTATTCCAATATCTTAACATAGTTTATTGATCCAAATGGATTCTTTACAAGCATGAGTAGTTGTCATATACTTTTCTTCAGTAGTGGACAAATCAACCACAACTTATTGCCTACTCATCCAATCAATTGCACCACCAAATAATGTAACACACAAGCTCTAGTAGATCTTATGTTATCAACATTGTTTGCCCAATCTAAATGCACAAAACCATAAATATCAAAGGAAATTTTATCACCTATCAAATTACCATGATAACACAAAGAATACTCTGAGGTACCTTTCAAATATCTGAAGACTCTTTTAACTACATCCCATGAACTCTACCATGATTAGACATATATCTGGAAATAACTCTCACTGCTTAGGTAATCTCTAGTTTAGTGCACACCATAGTGTTGGCAAATACACACTCCAATGAGAAATTGTAGGTGATTGAAGGTATTGTCATTGATGGAAACCTTACAATCATATGATATCGACAAGCAAGCACCGGCACTGGCTCGGACAGACTCTACACCGGCATACAAATCATTGGCACTGGAAAGGAAGATTACCGGCACCCTGGCCGACAGGAATTTTGTGTATATATATTTTGTAATTAAATGTAAAATCTTTTGTAAAGTCGACATGGCGGATTGTAATATGACTCATATATGTATGAGATCATTGTAGATCATTTAATAGGTGAAGTATGGGAAGAAGATAGCAGACCTAATATGCGAATTATTGGATAAGGGTTTATGTATATAGCAAAGCTTAAACCGATACTGAATCTGGCATAGTAGATGCTAATTTGAAGCAGTACAAGACATTGGATTTGTATAATCCATTTTTGTAAGTCAGTGTGACTTCTTTTGTAATTGAGCAGTGAGCTCTAGGCACTTGGCCTTCCTCCATGTACAGGCCCCTATTTTAGTAGTAATATTCTCTTATTGGCCAGTAAGTGAATATTGTGGGTCACAAATCCCACCGAGGTTTTTCCCACACCGGTTTTCCTCGTTAAAATATTGTGTTATGGTGTGTTTCTTATGTTGTGGTTGTTATTCTTCTTTTTTTTGGTTTACCGGTACATAGTTTTGATATGCTTTTCTTGTTATAAGTTAAGAAAATTATTATACTGGCAGATACTGATTCACCCCCCCCCCCCACCACTCTCAGCATCTTTGGGAATCCTAACACATAGCATACATCAAACTTCCAACTGCACTTTCGTAAGGAACTCTACTCATATCTTCCATCTCTGATGGGGATGTAGGATAATCTAAAACAAATAATTTTGTTCCGACTATAAAGGGACCATATAATGGTCTACGATCATGTATGTTAAACCTCTATAAAATTAAATTCACATATTTAATTGGCCTAGCCAAATCTTTCTATTCACTCCATCTCTTCTAATTTTCATCCCAAGAATGTGTTTCGTTGCACCAAGATCTTTCAGTTTCACCTCAAACTTTGCAACAAGTTGAGACTTTAGTTTTGAAATCGTACGTTTTGCTTTACCATGAATAGCTTATCATAAAAATATAATGCAATGTATAGGAAATAATCACCATCAAATTGATAATAAATACATTGATCTGATTTAGAACACTCAAATCTCAAGCTTAACACATATGTATCAAAATTTAGGTATCACATCCTAGGACTCAAATTGAGGCCATACAAAGATTTATTCATTTTACAAACCAAATTATTTCTACCTTTACCACATAGTGCTCTGGTTGTGTCATATAAATACCCTCTTCCAAATCACTATGAAGGAAAGCAATTTTCACATCCATTTTCCCAACCTCTAAATCATAATAAGAAGTAATAAAGAGAAAAAAAAACTAATGGATGTCATTTTTGCAACAAGAGAAAATATCTCACCATAATCAACACCCTCAACCTGAGAGTAGGCTTTCGCAACCAACCTTGATTTATACTTCTCAATATCTCCATCTAAACCAATTCTTTTTTTTAACACCCATTGGCAACCAACAGGTTCAGTCCTTCAGGAAATGGCACAAGATTTCATGTATCATTCTTTTTCAAAGCAATCATTTCTTCATTTATATCAATCTTCCAGGATTTTTGCATTATTATGCCTAATCCCACTTTTACAGATAGATAAATTCATCCACAATAGTATTTAAAACAAAAATACATCTCCAATCATTAGGTGAATACCTTTTTGGTGGTTGTCTATGTCTTGTAGACCTTCAAACAAGCTGATTTGGACGTTCTTCCTTCTCTTTTGAAGATTCGGAGCTAGATGATCTCTCTTCAACTTCTTTCATATCTAGGGGTATTAATTCAACTCTTTCAGGCATAGAAGGAAATTGAATCATATCTTCATGTTAGTTTGTTCTAGCTGCAACATAATAGTATATACCATACCATACATCAAACTACCATCAACACTAACTTAAGGATCTCTACTCAGATCTTTCATCTCATTAGGATATTTTGGATAATTCTTAATAGTTGAATTGTCCCCTACATAAAATGAACATACAATGGTCTACAATTTTCCATATTGAATTTCTCTAATATAGTATTCACATACTTACTCTAGTTTACCCAATTTTTATGATTATTTTGTCTCTTTTTATTTACATTCCTAAAACATACTTAGCTACCCCTAAATGTTTCATTTCAAACTATGTTAACAATTGAGACATCTAATCACAAATTACACTTTTACCATCCTCAAATAATAGCATATCATAACATACATTGCAATAAGAAGAATTTAATCATTATACATCTTGTAATGAACACAATGATCTAATTTTGATCTTAAAAATTATCAAACTCAATAAAAATTATCCAAATTTTAGTACCACATTCTAGGAGACTTTTTCAAACCATACAAATATTTTTTCAACTTGCAAACCAATTTCTTTTTACCTTTTCCAATGTACTGCTCAAGAAGTGACATATAAATATTGTTCTCTCAATCACCATGAAGGAAATTTGTTTTCACATCCAACTACTCAACTTTGAGATCATATGTTTCAATAAGGGATTATAAGAATATAATGGATTTCATTTTTGCAATGAGAGATAAAGTGTCATTGTAATCTATTCCCTCAACCTAGGAATACCCCTCTATGACCAACCTTGCCTTATACTTATCAATACTACCATTTGAACCAAAATTATTTTTGAACATCCATTTACATCCAATAAGTTTACATCCATCAGTTCAGGGTACTAGATCCCACGTGTTATTTTTTTTAATGCGACCATCTCTTCTTCCATGACCTCTTTACAAGAATTTGTATTACTCATACCCACAAACACTTATGATTATATGCTCATAAGTGTTAACAATCAAATAAAAATTACAACTATAATTATGTAATGAATATCAAATCTATCAAGTTGTCACCGGATTCAAGTGCACCTCTTCACACACTAGAGATCTTGTCATCATGATGCAAGAGCATCTAAGTGCATAACCAATCCTGCAAAAGAAAACATAATTTTATCCTTTTAATTTTGTTATGATTTTTCATACGGGAAAGATTTATTACTCTATATACTCCCCAACACATTTATATTTGATTTTTAAAACTAGGAAGTTAAATGGTTTATGACATAAAGTTGTAAATTTGCCAATTTAATTGTTTTGTAACATTAATGGGCAAGTAAAACTCCACAAACAAAAAAGTTGAGGCTCAATAAATTCCACTTGTATCTCCATTTTAATTGTGTAAAATTGTCCTATTTAGTTAAGAAAGATTCCTAGTGCCAAAAAAATGCAGATAGTGAAATTGGATAGAGGAAGGCAATTTTAGGCAAAGAATTCAATAATCTTGTCTAACACAAGAAAGTGATAAAGTAATGAGATTCCCATGCCTAAGAAAATAATAAAATAGCATTAAATATTGGTGGTCTTAGCAGCAAAAATCCATACCCAAGTTTGGGGTGAACAAAGAAAGTTGAAGAGTGGGAAAATGAAAAAAAAGGAAGGCAACAGAGGAGATTAGTACTTTGACATCGAAGAAAGAAAGGCTCTGAGAAAAGAGATTGTTTTTACATATGCCTATAGTTGATTTTTATGTGTCTAAATCAAATTAGAAGAAGTTCTTTAGGTATTGTAAGTTGTTGCAAAGTTAAATGCAAGAATGTTATGTAATTTTTTGGAGATTGTTGTTCAAGAAAAGAGACATTATTAGTTTCAAATAAAGATTATCTCAAAAAAGTTTGTTTTCAAAAGAGTATTAATTACATCCATTTTGTAAAACTCTAATATTAATTTATCTTTAATCTTTGATGTTGTTGAGAATCTTTTGTAAGATGTGTAGCTGGCTCCAAATATTGGTTGTCCTTAAGTGGGTACTTAATCTTTGACTACATTAAATGGCATCAAAGCGAGTTTTGTCTTGTTGGGATATGAAATGTGTCGAGTATGAGTTTGTTGCAAGAGTCATATAACTAAGAGTATATGTTTGTAGAAGTAGATAGGTGACTCCTCAACATCTCATAGTCCTTTCTTAACCAAAATAGCTTTCGCAAGAGAGAATAGCAAGACAAGTTTCATAATAGCGCATTGGTTGAATATTGGTTGAATAACTAATGTATAATGAGAGGCCTCATTTATATAGGAAAGGTATGATGGAGTATGACAATTACCCTCGATACAAATATTAAATGCCTAGTTAACCAAAAGTAAATGAGGTAAACATGGCCCCATTATAACTAACTTCAAGAAAATGACATTTAGGATCTAATTTAACATCTAAATAGGCTTCAACTAACAAATAGATAGGAAATAACCTCACTCACACTAACAGTGTTGTCTATTCTCTAGCATAAATAAGGCTAGGTAGAAGGTGTAGAGTTCTTCCACTAAGAAAGTAGGTAGAGGAATCATCTTCCAGAATTTTTGTTAAGGATAGTTGAATTGTAGATTGATAGTGTGTGGCAAGTGGTTGAAGAAATCTAAAAGAGGAAAGAGGTGAATTTTGTCATAAGTTTTGATAATTTATGTGCTTAAGGAGAGAAGGAAAATATTTGTGGTTGACATGAGAATTACAAAGAAAGGTGCATGAGAGGGTTGCAAATGCAGATGAAAAATATATGAAAAGAAAATAAAATGGGTAAAGATTGAATCTCATTCTTATCTTGATGAAAAATTATTTGTGAATAAATTTGTGTATGCATGTGAATAGGAAAGAGGCAATATTGCAGTGATATGCCTTGAGAATCGCAAGAAGGAAAGGACAACAATGAAGTTGCGGAGGCTAAGGAAAAGAAAGAGAAAATTGCAATAGTGGATGAGAGTCCTTTAAAGGACAAGAAGGTTTTAGAAAATTCAAATGAAAGTGAAGAAGATGATCTACTAATGTGAGTTGCAACAATTGAGAGAGACTGCATTGCATTGACAAGAAGTGGAGAAAAATTTTCATTAGAACATGAAAAGTAAAGAAAAAGTTTCATTAGAACATGAAAAGTAAAACTTGATTTTTGTGAAAATTTTGTTGAAGTTGAGTTTTTTTTAGAATGATAAGATTGGAATAGAGAAGGATATTGCAAAAATGAATCCTTTGGAAGATATAAGTATCGTTAAAACTAAGGAAGTAGATGAACAAAATGAAAGTGGAGTTATTTGATAGTTTATTGTTTGATACTCTTTGGTAGGATGGCAAATATTAATCAAGTATGTTTATTTTTCTAACATTGATTTGAATGTAGAGGAGAAAGATTTTACATCTAAAACATGTCTTTTAGAAGGCATGGAACAATATGAGCATAATGTTGTAATCGAGATTGATGATGAAATTTTACTAGTGACAAAGAAAGAAATAATGCATTAAAAAATCCTTATTTTACCAGAGAAGAGGTAATTGATACTTTGACTTATTTCATAGTAAATATTGGTGGGATTTAGATTATGTTAAAAGAGGAAGAAAGAGAGGAAGGATGAAAGAGGGAATAGACAAAAGGTGCAGAGTAAGGTGAATAAGAAAAATCAAGATGACAAGTAAGGTGGATCTAGAATAAACACATGGTTTTCAAATGTTCATGAGCTCCACTCATGAAAAATTTCTTCTTACCCGAGGTGTTTGATGTAGGAGTATCCAAGTCAATGGGCAATCCTGCAAAAGAAAAAATAAATATTGTATTTATCTTTTTAATTTTGTTGTGTTTTGTCTTGAAGGAAAGATTTGTTGTTCTCTACATACTCCTGTGAACATTTATATTTGATTTTAAATCTTCGGAAGTTAAATGGTTGAGTGGGAAAATATAGAAAAAAGGAAGACAAAAGAGGAGAATAGTACTTTGGCATTCAAGAGGAGAATGTTCAAATAAAAGAGAGTATTTTTACATTTTCTTGTAGCTGATTTTGGTATGTCTAAATCAGATTTGTAGAAGTCTTTTTGGTATAGTAATTTGTTGCAAAGTTAAATCCAAGAATGTTATGTAGTTTCATGTAGCTTGTTTTTCAAGAAAAGGGATATTGTTACTTTGAAATAAAGTCTATCTTAGCAAAGTTTGTTTTCAAAAGTGTATTGCTTGATTCATCTTGTTACATTCTAGTATGAATTTATCTTCATGATTTGATATTGTTAATAAATTTGTATAAGATGTGTATTTGGTTGCAAAGATTGATTGCACTAAAGTGGGTACTTAGTCTTTGACTACATCACATCATCAAGTCCAATGGGTGTTTTTACATCAAATTCCTTATGAGTAGAAAGAAGTTGAACCACATCAACTTTCTTCTCTCCTTTTTTGGGCTTCAAAACAACAAAATGAGGATTCATCTCTCTAAAAATAAAACTCCTAATATACAAGACTATTTTGGCCACTGGATCCCAAAGCTTGTACCCTTTGACATTGATGCACCATAATCAATAAAGATATACTTCACCATCTTGTTCTCCACCTTTGACCTCTTCTCTCTAGGCACATGTGCATATGTCTCATAACCAAATATTAAAAAATGTATCAATGAAGGATTTTTTCCTAACCACACCTCCATAAGTTTCTTATCAACAAGGATTGATGTAGAAGTTCTATTAAGTAGGTAGTAGGAAGTGGCAAAAAATTCATGAATTTTTTTGTTCAAGTCTGACTCCATAAGCATACTCATAGCCCTCTCCATCAATGCCCTATTCATCCTCTCTACAACTCTACTTTTTTAAGGGCTATATTGAGTTTTGTTGTGCCTTTTAATCCCATTTTTTTCAGAGTTTATCGAAGTTTATTGAAAAAAATTGCCACTATTATTATTCCTCATACACTTAATATTTTTATGAGTATGATTCTCAAAATAAATCTTTAAACTCTTTGAACAAACTAAGGAATTTAGACATTCTTCTAAGGAAATAAACCCATGTCCTTGTAGTGTAGTCATCAATGAGTGACATAAAATAAATAGAGTTAAAAAATGAATGAACATTCATAGGACCAAAAATATTAGAATGTATCAAGTCCAATACCTAGAAAGATTTAGAATAACAAGAATTAAAATGAACATGATGTGCTTTCCATATATGAATTTTCACAAAAAAAATTATACTCAAGATTGCAATCACTCATCTCCTCAACAAAGTCTTTATTTTTCAAATCTTTACAACCCTTCTCACTAATATAACCAATAATTTAATTCCAAAACAATTTCTTCCCAACATGAAGTTTCATTTCCAAAGAAAGGGTTCCCTTGGGTACTCAAACATCTGAAAGAGAAGAACTATTGGATTGAAATGTGCATGCATCAAACTTATATAGAGCTCCAATACGAACATTTTTAGCAAGAAACATAGCTCCTTTAGTGATCTTTCATCTCACACTCAAGAAAACAATATACACACCCACATACTTCAATTCACATATAGATAAAAGGTTTCATGCAAAACTAGGGATATGTAGAAAATAATTGATACCCTTAACTCATCCATCAAAAAATTGGATCTATAATCTTCCATGGCCAATAATTTTCAAATGAGAATCATCACCCAAGTACACCTTCCCACAATCAAAATATTCATACTTTATGATCCAACCTTGATGTGAGATCATGTAAAAAGATGCACCAAAGTCTATCAATCACACATATTCCAATGCATGTGTTTCCAAGAGAGTGAAAAATACTTATCCATCATCTTGACAGGACTTTTTTGAGTTTGAATATGAGAAGTTATTTTTCTTTTTCTTCTCCTCCTTACACTCCTTACAAAATTGATCAAGCTTTCTACAATTCTAGCAAAATACCTTGGACTTTAAAGGAGACTTATATCTCCAATGAGATTTGGATCTAGGTTTCCCTTGGTTCTTGTCCTTCTTCTCTCTCTTTTTAGATCTACTATAAACCGTAAGATCCTCGTTAGCCATTTCAATTTTTCCCGCATGTATTAAGATAGTAAAGATGTAACTAAATCATCCAACTTAAACGTTGTAGTGGCACTCATAATGGCCATGATAAGTTGGTCCCATGAATCTGCCAAAGAATATAGAGAAGTCATATATCAATCCTAATCCTCCATTTTATCACCAACAAAGCTCAATTGGAAAACAATTATGTTAAATAAACTAATCCTCCATCTTCAGAGAGTATAAATTCTTTCTTAGGATAGCTTATGAACTAGGGATTTAGCCTAATAAATTTGACTAAGTTTATTCCATAGAGTTTTGGCTATAGTCTCAAGGCGTGGACATTTAGTAGAATAGTGTGAGCCAAACAAAGTCTTATAAGATCCTTAGCCTTTCATTCCATCATATCTCAATCTTCTTGCTATATGCTTGGCATTTTTTTTTAATACAACAACCCATAGCTCTCTATCCACTAGCACATCCTCCATCTTAAGTTTTCACAACTTAAAGTTTCCTTTGTTAAAAAATTTCATCTTTATCCTCATAGTTGTGCTAGCCATCTCCTTCCTACAACAAATATTTCAAAATATTTTTTGCAATTTACCATTCAAAATAATATTAGTTCAAAAAACCTTTTATCCAACAACTAGGACCAAAGTTGGTCAAGCTATAATACAAATTGAAAGGAAGTAAGGTACACAAAATAAACTTCTTATATTAATCTAATAGTAGTTGTACTATTTTTTTATCTTTTAATAGTTATACTGATGAAGATGCACAATACAAAGAAGATAATATAACATGACATCCAAGTAGATAGTTACACAACACAAGATATACATGGGGAAATCCCTATTGGAATCAAGGAACACTGAGAGGGGGGGTGAAGATCAGTGTTCTACAATTTTTAACTTTGTTAACCTAATCCTTAAACCACTTAAAGCATATGAGGAAAATTAAAGTGCATAAACACAAAGCAAAGAACAACAACACCATAACACCAAAAAATTTACATGGAAACCTGGTTAAGGGAAAAACCACAGTGGGATTCAAACCCACAATATTATTATACTTTGCTAAAAGTATAAAATTATTACATAGGAGGAATGCACATGCATTTAGGCACATTGCCTAGAGCTCACTGCTCAATTGCAAGTAAGGGCTACAACCTCAGAAGGCTCACTGCCTTACAAAATGTTTATTAGAGATTACAATGAGATTTGAACTATGAAATAACATCAACAAATGCCTGAGTATAGTTTTGGTTAAGCACAAAATGCATATTCTTACTCTGCTCTGCAACACTACTCTAATCTGATATTCTACATCATACTAGAGCACAAATCTTCACCATGTGCACGTGGAAATACGCATAATCTCTCATACACACTTTGCACATAATCATCGATATCAAAAATGATAAAATAAACCTATCTTCTATATTTGCATCACCAATTTAGGTCACCACCATGTCAGCTTCAAGAACAATATACAAATGATGAAACGTGCACACAAGTCGGCTCAAATCAAGACCAAAACAACCATGCAGACCAAAACAAAATGTCCACACGCTTCCCACATGTCGGATCATCAACCTCAAACACATAAACACTCACCAAAATTGATCCGCAAGATCTTCATAATGCATTTCCACACATCATTGTTGATAAACATTGTTCATACCAAAAACATGATTACTAGCTCTTCCAACTTATGCTAGACTCATCACCGAAGGCTACAAACCTAGAATAAGGAAAATTGCATTATCACAATACATATCCAAGGTCCACAAAGAAAAATACTTAACTAAAATAATTTGTTGACCAAAATAATGTACACGGATACACTATTCTTCTTGTCGCACCTCACCAATACTTAATCAATCTTTTAGAATGATGAAAACATGAACTGTGGATGTCAAATCTGATGTGAGTTGCCATCAACGACAACATCTCAACATACATGCAGTGTCTCTTTCCAACAATCTCCCCCTTTGGCATTGATTAAAACACTTAGTGAAAAAGGAATAAGTGTGAGACCAAAACCAAAATATATACACTACAACCAAAAATCTAGTCACTAGATCTCAAATAATCAAAGAACTCCCCCTAAGATCAACATTTTTCTCTCATATACACTCCCCCTTTGACTTCAATGACAAAGGTAGGATACCGAAACCCAAAAATTCAATTCAAAAATGCTATTCACATATATACACACAAACTTAACTCACAAAAACTTAAAGACATCTGCATAATAATTCTTCAAAGTATTCAAGTAACTGTCCCAACCCTTCTATAGATTCTCAAAAATATTTATAAGACCACTGAAGAGATAGGCTTGTGCTTTTGCAGTCTTCAGTTCTTCTGGTTCACTAGCAGTCGGAGCATTTTGTGCATCATGCAAGGAAGTGAGCATTATATCCAACCTAGGAACAATGTGGCTCCTAAGTTCTTGAACTTTGTCGATTGACCTTTCTCGATCATAGCTTAGACACTGGATCTTATCAAGCAAAGATATTACCTAATTTTCATGATTTCTCAATGAATTTAACTATTACCTAAAATTTCATTACCCATGTAATTTTAGCCAAAGGATGTGTTTTTATCAAATGATTGCATTTACAGAAGGTAGATTGCAGTGTTTTAAAAAAAAAGGTATTTTCACTTGTATTGAACAATGATAGATTACAAATTGAGTTCATGCATTTGAAGCATATTTATACATGCACTGAATTCCTTAAAACCTCACACAAGCCGTGAGCTTAGCATTTCTATCTTTCCTACATATCCAAAACAGAAAAGGATAGAATTAAATAGTAAGTGTAAGGATAACCAGTCATTGCCTTGGGTTGCTTTGACTGGTTATTGGTTGTCCTGTTGCCCTTATGACTGTTTTCTCGGTCTTCGAATTCTGAACAAACCCTACTTTCCTGCACAAAAGAGAAAAGGTGTCAGATCCAACCGATCTAAGCAATGAAAGATTAACCTACAATATATCATTTATCATATCCTATCTTATTTCTGTTTTGAAAGGGCAGGAAAGATAAAGACACAAATCACTGCTTCAGGAGAAAGAAATGTTTATGCTAATGTGTTTGTTTCATGTGCAGATAATTAGTTACTCTAATTGGCATGTGCCCCTGACCGAGGCTGCCTTCGGGTATGAGCCCGACATACCTTTTTTAGAGTAACTAATCTCAAAATAACAAAATGGAATGATGAAGAAACCAACTGAAGTATCAAAGGGACATATTTGTTTTAAATATGAAACCTTTTACTTTACTATTCATGATATATATAAAAAGAAAGCATTAATGGATAGACTGTTTTAAGGGACATATTATTTCAATGTGAAACCTTACAGTATTTTAAAAGGTCAATGCTACATAGTGAAGATAAATGATTCAATGCAACAGGTTGGTATAGAAACAGAGTATCTGAGCTATTTTAATGCATGTTCAAACAGTAAACTTCAATGAAATCAGAATCAATTGGTAATGAAATGAGTGTCACGAGCCCGTGCTCGAACTTCATTTCTACATAAGATCAAAATGCACAGTCAGGAGACATAAGGTAGCAATGGCATTTTATGACTAATTGGAGCAAGGAAAATCTGCACTGTTATTCAATCTATGTTGGTAAGTCTGGGAGCATTTTCAGTTCACCTGGAGACTCCTCTACATATCTTCAATTATTAGAGACCTGCATTCTCAAGAACATTTTTTTTCAAAAGGGGAAAAAGTCCACTTTTTCATCGCTCACAGAATATTTGTATTTGCTACATGCACAATTTTTCAGAATAAGCTTATTAGCATGTATGTGAAGTGCGGAAGTTTGGGAGAAGCTCGTAAAGTGAATACAATTATTACAGCATACCGAAGACATGGGTATCTTCACAAACTAGTCACATTATTTTACCAAATGCAACAAACAGGTCTCCAACCAGATCGTTTCACATTTGCCAGCGTATTCCCAGAATGTGCCAAAGTCGGAAATTTAGAACAGGGTATGGACATCCATCAAAGCATAAAAGATAAAGAAAATTTTTTCAGATGTTGTAGTTGCAACTACCCTGGCAGACATGTATGCAAAATGTGGATCCGAATAAGGGAAGAAGGCCAATGGCACCGTGGATCGGGCTGGTTCTCACAAAGTGCTCAATGAGTAAAGCTGATGCATGGAAGTTAACCAGAGGAGAAGGGAGTGATTCAAGAATGGCCCGCTCTCTGAACAACAAGGGACGCAACCATGGACTGGATGGACTCGAACCTATCTCTATAAGCAATGGCCGAGAAGACGGTCTGGAGTGAATCGAGGCAAAGGCGGTTTCAGCTCTGTCAGATGATGTAGTTGCAACTTCCCTGGCAGATGTGTATGCAAAATGTGGAAAAATAGACAGAGCACGTGAATTGTTTGACAATACTCCTAATAAAGATGTCTTCTCACGAAATGCAATGATTGTAGGCTACGCACAAAATGGGTTTGTTTAAAAGCTTTACACAGATTTGAAATGTCGAAGAAACAAAAGAGAAGATGTATCATAGTAAAAATCCTCTTCGTACTTCCAACAATGGCATATTAACAGAGAATAAAGCAAGAAGGAGTTGTTTCATACCTGTAGAAAATGGGACTTGCATTTAAAGAGAAGATTCAGAAAACCCCAGCATGCCTTCAAGAAAAAGTCTAACTTTTAATGCACAGTCGTGACTTAAGTTGTTCGAAAACTGCAATCAAATTTATCTTGGGCGGCAACCCCAGTAAAAAACACATATTCTTCATCAAAGACTTCACAAAGCGACCAAAATCAGAACAGCAATGGCGGCACCAAAGGGTCTCAAACCCTCGAAAAGCTTCTCCAATAGTTTTCATCTTGCAAAATGAGAAATGTGTGAAAGGAGTATAAGCTTTTAGGGTTATCAAAGCCCTTTGTAATTTTTATTTTTCCTTCAAGTCCGTTAGGCTTTGCAAGCATAGAAAACAAAAGAAAACAATAATAAAATTTATTTGGTGATATCAATGTTTTAATTTTTCATTAAGCATTGATATTATCAAATATGTTTTATTTTTTATATTTTTGTTTTCTTTCTTTGTCCAAAGCTGGTATCTTTTTGTAAAAGTATTTAATTACAATATAATTATAAATTGTAATTAAATATTATTATTATTTAAAATGTAAAAGGTGTATCCATGTGCTAAAAGGAGACTAAGTCTTTTGACTTAGTTTTGAAGGATGAGTTAATTTTGGAGAGATAAGGCTATCATTGAAGAAGTCTTTTTGGTTTGGAGACATAAGGAGAGCATATAGGAGTATGCATAACCACTTGGGAAATATTCAAAAGGAGTTGAGATAATTTTGGAGACAAGAACGTTTTTATAGGAACATGAGGTTGTTTGAAATCAAATGGAGTGAATTTAGGGAGGTTGGAGCACTTTTAGGCAAAGGGTCGAAGTTGGACTTTTCCACCATTTTAGGGAGCTTTTATTACTTGGTTGAGCTTTTTAAGGCTATTTCTAGTGGTCTGTTGGGTTGGTTATTGATTGAAGAAGACTTTTCCATGTTTGTAGCCCTTTTTGGTGACTTCTAGACTCCTCTTTCTGAGGCCCTTTTCTTGCATCCGACCCAATCAGTTGGAGAGTTTTTGTACTTAGTGCTTGGAGACACTTGATTTGGAGTTAGTTCAGATTTATGCAAGAACAGTGTTTTCAGAGACAGTTTTCTTGTCCTTGGCATTTCTTTTGCATGGATTCTATAACTCAGATTTAGAGATATTATATATGTGACAGCATCTTTTGGAGCAATTTTCTATGGAATCAAGCCTTGTTTTCCTTCCATTTTTTTTGTGTACAAGCATGATTGATGAAGTTAAATTTGTGAGTTATATTGCTCCTTGTTTACTTGTCTCAGTCAGTACCTTAATATAGGAACGTGCGTATGTTTGCAGGTCATAGTATGTGTTTAAAAGTTTGAAATTTTTGAGTGAAACATTACTATTCCTCATTGGTTCATCTCAAGACCTTATTATGAAACACTTATGCAAACTTATAATAGGAAAAAAGTGTTTATCAATTAAAGTAGAATATTGTAGACTGAGATCGGTTTTTATCATTTATCTCTCACATTTTGGTGTATCACCAGGTTCTAGTTAAGTTTAGTTCAGTTTTAAGTTTCGTTTCTGCAATTTCTTATCCTTTACCCTGCAAAGTTAGTTCAATACTAGAGAGTATCAGGTGATTATCCAATAGGAACCGGCCTAGGAACCGGAGGTTTCATTTCAGGTTATGCATTGCCCACATGCAGAAGTGAATCCCATGTTAGGCCAGATTGCTAAACTTATAGTTTAGTAGGGTGCAAATTTGTGCCTTAACATTAACAAGGGATCAACCGACTAAGATATGATTTCTAATTGATCCTTGTGTTCCTGAGACTTCTTCTTAATATCCACAGTGAACTTGTTCAAGGATAGGCATGATTTATACAAGTTTCCACCTATGGTCATTGCATTTTGCTTTCTCTTTACACAATTACGCAATGTGGCTCTATATTTTGTGATCATTTTCTTCAAGGTGTGGAGCATTAAATTCATTTTGAGCTTTCTCCTCTATAGACTTTTCAAAAGATTCAAAATGTGTATTTACAAAATTAATCAAACTCTTTAATTGGCTAAATGGGATATCAGATGGATCTTTCTGAAATGATGGCATAAGATTCTCCAAAATGTTGGATGCCATGGTCAATAACAAACTATCCTCGATGTGATACTTTAATAGATCCTCACTAGCCTTTGCCTACACGAATGATGCAAGTTGAAGCTTTTGGATAGGAAACAAGGAGGCATGATTGATTGGTCCTTAAATGAATTTAGGATCATCTATTACATTTTTCCCCTTTGCTACTTCTGCAGTGTCTCTTACTTTGGTTTCAACTTCAACTTTAACCTCCACCTTCTCCACATTTTCCGCTGCAACTACTTCCTTCTCATGTGTCGGATGGATCTCAACCTTATCAGCTTTGGTAGCTTCACCACATCTACAACATCCTCCACTCTACCTGAAACGGAATATTGACTTCTACATGTTTTGTTGTTTGAACTTATGAAACAGACGTATCATCCATTGCCTACTCAACTAATTGCATTTCTGGAATGGGAGGGGTATCCACCTTGGTCTGCTCAGCTTCCAGATGAATGTCATCTTGATCTTTTTTCTGGATTAACCTCATATTGATTCTCAAGAAAAATCTTTCTCAAAATTTTCTCTTTATCTTCTACAACTTTAAATTTACCAATCATAATCTTATTTACCCTAGTCTTACTCTGAAACTCAGGTTTAGCTAGATTAAGAATTCTAGCTATCTTTGCCTTAGCTATCACCGAGCAGAGTTCCACTGGGACATACTCTTTTAGTCTCCCATCTTCTTTTCCTATAGTTGGTCTTCTTACATCCAAAATTTCATACAAACTTTTCTGAATCACTGATGATAACTCTATCAAATCTTTACTATATACATTCATATATTCAATAGTAGCTTCCTCTACTGTTCTTTTGCAATTGTCATCAAAATTGTCATACCATTTGGATAATGGTTTCAAAATGTCATTCTTAACTACTTCGTCTACAATCTGTTCCAATGTGATAGGAAGATTAAATGTAACTTTTTCTTTCTTCAATGCCTCATCAAGTTCAAATTTTGATTTCTTACCGATTTTGACCCCACCGAATAGCTTCTCCTTTGTGACTTTGGTGGCCTTAGCAACTTTGGCCTTCACCTCCTTCACTGCCTCATCCAATTCGGTCTCCTCTTGATCAACAACCACAAATATTAGTGATTTTGTTTTCTGCACACTATCGGATGGCTTAACTAATGATTTAGGCTTGGTTGTTGGTTTAGTAGTATCGAAGGAGAGAGAAGCACTTTTTGTTTGTCTTGCCTTAGGCTTAGGAGTTGTTGTCAGTTCCTTCTTCACCTTAACTGTTTTCTCCTCAGAGAGAATGTTCTTCTTCATGGCTTTCTAGACAACCTCTTTAGTTATCCCTTTGCTCTTAGCAAGACCTTCAACTTCTTTCCAGACCTTCTTTTAAATGACCGATTTCTTACGCTATTGATGTAATTTTAGGCTCTTCTCCTTGTAGGTGTCAAACCTCTCCTCATTGGGGTCAATCGATTGACTTAGCAAATTTTAATCATATAGTTCCAAAATCTATTCATCAACCTCATAGCCCATCGATAGAATCCATGAAGTTCAGGGCTCTACCGCTTCCATCAAGAACTAGTCGGTGTCAACCATGAAATAGATGGTGTCAGCATACTTATCCACAATGGCCTTAGGGATTCTCTCCCTTTCATGCATCTCTTGTTGAAAGTTATTGAAATAACACCATAGATTTGAATTGTGGACTTTGGAATCACCAGAGCTGTAAAGGTACTCCTGGATCTGCACTCCTACTAGCCTATCATAAGCCCACTGTACCAGACCAACTCCCAGAACCTCATTCTTGAAATAGAAGAATATGCACAGAAGTAGGTAGCCATACTTGAAGGAATACTTCTTATTCTCTTTGATCTTCCTCAAATTATTAATGAGCTCACTCTAGAGAAATTCACAAATATCATACTCCTTATTCTTCCTTAGCATCTCATATGCAACATATATTGCAGTACCAGAGACAAGGTTCATATGACTGGAGTAGTACATTTTATACCCAATCACCATGGATGCAAACTGGATGTTGTTATGCCTTGCATATCCAGTCCCATCATTTTCCTCATCTTGAAAATATAGGTCCCCCTTTTTTCTTTTTTCTCTTGTTCTTCTCTTTTTGTTTGTTTTCTTTTGTTCACCTTGAAACCCCAGAGTCTCGGAGTTTCGGAGTTTCGAGGTGTGTTTTGTTGAACTTTGGAGCCTCGGAACTCTGAGGTCTTGATTTCTTTTTGTTTGTTTGTTTTTCCTGCTAGCCTCGGAAGTTCGGAACCCCAGACTCCCGAGGTTTTTTTTTGGTTTCACCTTGGAACCCCTACACCCCGGGGTTCCAAGGTGTGTTTTATTTTGTTGTTGTCTAGCTCAGAAGTTTGGAACCCCAGACTCGCGAGGTCTTTTTAATGTCTTTGTACAGACGACATGCAGGGGGGTATAAATAGTGAAAATAAAATGTTTTGAGTTCATTTGTGCATTCAAGCTTCCGAGTTCTTTGGCTTTGACTTCCCAAGTTCATGCACCCATATTTTCCTGTTTCCAATGTTTCCTCTTCCATCAAGTTGGTGGATTGATTTTCATTTTTTGTGTTTTGATAGTTTTGGATTTCTAGTTGTTGTGGTCTAGATTTTATTTTCATTTGTTTTTGTTTTAAGGTTTTGCCTATTTAAGTTTTTGGTGTGCCCTAGCCTCAAGACTCCAAGAGTCCAAAATCCCAAGGTCCTTTGTCTTGCCCAGACTTTTCACCTTGGAACCCTGAAATTATGGGATGTCAAAGTTCATACGATAGCCGCTTCCCATTTGTCATCTTGGAATCCCAAAACCCCAGAGTTCCAGGCCACCTCTTCACTATCCATTCCATACACCTCAGAACTTCGAACTCCTGAAGTTCTAAGATCCATTGTCATCCCAAAGGTTTTTGCACCTCGGAAGTCCAGAACGCCGGAGTTTCAAGTTTTGACTATTGAGTTTTGACAAGCCCGACACTCCAGAGTTCCAAACTTTGCAGTTCTTATCTTGTTTTCACCTCGGAACCCAAAAGTACCGATGTTGGCTATCTTTAAAGTGTTTTACAACTCGAAACCTCAGAACCCTGAAGTCCCAAAGTGGGTTATAAAATTAATGTTTTGACAATATGATAAGCTAATTTCTGGTTTCTTCTTGCAGATTAAAGTAATTGAATGGACCCAACATCCAAAAAGAAGGCCAAAGACCTAGATAAGATACCTATAACAATGAAGTACTATTACCAGGGCCAAATTCTAAATTGGAAGATCAGATCGAATGGGTGACTGATAGAGAAGTAGTTCATATAGAGTTGGAGGATGTTAGAACACAATTGGACAAACCAAGATTGGATGCTCCCTATAGGAGGATCAAGAGGTCAGGCTTGGTGGAGGCAACAATTTTTACACAATCTTTACAAGCCCCAGAGTTCATCATGACTATTGCATAATTTTATGATGCTTACACCAAGAAATGTGTAGATGACAAAGGTTGGGCAGTGATACATTTATGAGCAGACATGATGGGTTGGGTATTTGGTATTCCTTCTAGTGATGAAGTGTTGTTGACTACTGAGGAGGAGGCTGCAGGAGTTTGGGACAAGGATGCAGCCACTTGTAAGAAGCATATGAATGAACATTGGTTGGAAGAAGAGAGAAAGACGGGTTTGAAGGAAAGTGATATATTAAGAGCTGATTTTAAGAAACCACAAAGAGATTTGATAATCATGTTGAGTAAGGTCTTCAACAAACTAGATTCCTGACACTTTCACCCATGGTTGTTCTAGTTCATGACCACTATTCTGATTGAGAAACAATATTATGATTGGGCTCAAATACTATTAGATAATATACATAACCAATTGATTAATGTGCATAAAATGAATAAATTCTTCTTTACTTCTTATGTTATCTGGGTAGCTACTCGAGCGAGTAAGTTCTCAGGATTACAAACAGAAGGTAAACTCAGGGATGAAGAAGGGCAAAAGAGAGTATGGGAGTATTATACACAACTCCCTTTGTCTCAGGCAAAATCATATTTTAAGGGAATAAATTATGCCTTCCTCTTCCCTATTATCATAAAACTCACAGGTGATGAGGGATACAGGATAAGCCCAGAGGCGATGGTAGTAATAAAAGAATGGGGATGTCGGTTCCTCTAGAATCAATGATCTACATACATCTAGGTCAGTGGCTTTACAAAAAATCCAATACTGTTGCCCAGGTATTGTAATAACAGGGTGATACTTTTAGAGTATGTCAGGCAGATGGTCGGATTACAATCATTGTTATCCTCAAAGAACAAATCAGGTGTTGATTTTTCTATAATAGTTGGTCACTTTTCTTGTTGAAAAATACAAGTAGCTAAGACATCCGAGTAGGAATTACAAGATTTACATTTGAAAAAAATTAATTATGCTCGAGAATATCATGATCCCTATGGTAGATTGAAGGCAATGATGCCTAAAGCGTATGATGGACATAAACCTGAGTTGGAAGACTTTTGGGCTAACCTTCAGGACAATTTTGAAGTTAGGGAGAGGAGTTATTACTGGCTTACGGTACCACAAGTAAGAGATTTTAAAATAGAGACAAATCTCCCTAAGGAATTAAGGGTGGTGAATCGTTAGACCCAATGTACAAGGAACAAGAAATGGATAAGAAGCTCCTTTTCTCAGTAAGATGGTCAGGAAAGGAAGAGGTAGATATAAATACAGTAAGCCAAAAGGTAGTAAAAAGAACTAGGCAATGGTTGTTCCTAAGGATTATGCCTATACCTAGTGCCTCAAAGGGGAAACTGAAGGGACAGGCTACAGACAATCCTTAGTCTAAGGTACACAAAGAGTACACTCGAAGAACGAGGTCTAGTTCTAGAAAGAACACATCTACAAAACCTGATGAAGCCTCAGAGCCTCCACCAACCCAAGAAGAGATTATGAAACAAGTAAAGAAAGAAATGCAAAGGGTTGAGTTGTTAAAGAAAGTAGTGGACTTAGGAATAAAGGAAGGATTGGGAGTCATATTGCAAGTAGAAATACATCTTGTTTGGGTAGCCATTGGATAGGTGCCAAGAGAAGGCGACACAGAGATAGATGAGCAGGGAAAGACTGATAAGCAGCAACAACATCAACTCAACCTCCTCCTACTATAATGACACAAGCACCTGTTATTACACCATCAACTACTACAACTTTTGTAACAACTGTTGGCATAATTGATGAAGATGGTGGTGTACCGGTAAAGGATGATGTCGTTAGGACTGTTGGTGATGATATATTGATGGATTGTTGGTGATGATATATTGATGGACTATTGGTGATGATATAATTATGATATGATCATTTATTTGTGTTATCATTGATCACAACCATATTTTTTCATGTTTGTTTATGTTTGATATGCCATATAAGTCTATTGGTATAGCCTAACCAGTAATAGATTGAATGGATTGAGTTGGAAAGCTAAAATGCTAAGTTGACAATGAACCGGTAAGCAGAACAGAGAAGGAGATGGTTGCGATTGTGATCTTTGTTGATTTATGTGTTGCTGTTTGGAATGTGCGCTTATGACATCATATTGAGTCTATGGAATCAACCGCATCATGAGTGGAGAACCGAAAGTCATGTTTGTAATTGACTGTTGACTTTCTGCTAGGATTTGAGAACCGGTAACAATATCTCTTTGACCGATGATGTTTTATGGCTTGGTGGTGATTATTTTCATGTTCATAAGTTGGTGATGACGTGGAAAAATCCATGTGAAGAGATAAGATGTTGTTTTGGCATGTACAAGTAGTGAATTTATTGGAAAGCAGTGAAGTGCTTAGTAGAATGAGCTAAGGATTCGAAAGTGTATGAGATCGAGTTGCGGTGATGTGCTATGATCATTCAATGGTTGTAATTGTCTTGTAAATTGTTGTAATGATTTGTAATATGTTTTGGCAGATTATTTTCCCGCGCTTGATGTAATTTCAAATTTTCTAGGGTTATGTAACCGACCTAATTGTAAAAGTTATTTAGGTCATGTTTTTGAAAGTTTAGTGTGTCGGTGATCAGAAAGAAGTGTGTGTCTCGAACCAGATTGAGATATCTACATGAGAGAAGCAAATTGGAGTTGATAAGGATCTGAACAAGAAAGAAGAGAAGTGCTAAGACCAGATCATTTACCCATTGTTTCCTAACAATTGCAACAACACTAAAATCCCTTAACCGGGTAGGTCCTAATAGGCCTATCATTGTAAATCCCTTTACCGGGTGGCTCATTAACTTGAGTTTAAATCCTTGTGTAAGGTTACTCCTAACAGGATATAGCTCCTAACAGAGCTCAGGTTGAGATCCCTTAATCAAGTGACTCCTAATAGGGTCTTCTCCTAATTAGGCATTGTTGTAAAGCTCCTAACCGAGCTAGGCTCCTAACAGGGCACATTTTGAAAGAGTGCAAATCTTGTGGGTACTAATTCCCACCGTGGTTTTTCCCATTTGGCTTTCCACGTGAAAAATCCTTGTGTTCATGTTGTGGATGGATTTTTGAGCTGTTTATTTGATATCTTTACTATACTTGATGCTACCGGTAATGTTTTGGTAAATCTGATTTGATGAATGTTTGATCAGCTACCGGTACTAATAATGAACTGTTTATCAGTAGTATTGATCTTTTTGGATGAAGATTTTAGTTTACTATTATTACTGATTCGCCCCCCCTCTCAGTAATAACTGGATCCTCACTATAACAACAACGCCAGTCTCCACACCCATTGCTACAATTGTTACAACAACATCAATGTCAACACCACCCCCATTGGTACAAAAGGTGACACCTACAATCACTCCTACTACTGAAAGGGTGATCATTCACAATATTGAATCTGATTCTGATTAGGAAGATCAACAAACTATCATGCATTTAGCACATAAAAAGGTTGAGAAAAAGAAAATAAAGAAACCCGCTCGACGTGACAAGAAGCCACAGATGCTTGAGCAAGCACAAGTTGATCCTATGGAGGTGGATGAGCATAATCCACAAGGAGATGAGCCAACTGACAAAGATATAGAACAGGATGAACTTGATGAAGAATGAGATGAAAGATTTGTCTTAACTCATGAAGACCAAGATAATTTTCTTAAGGAAATAGAAGGTAAAGGAGAATTGAAACAAATAGAAGAAGTTGAGAAGGATTTTGGAGAGAAAGTGAATGAAAAGTTGGAAGAACTTCAGTAGTAGCAACTTGATGTTGATAGTACTCTTCAGACAAATTTAGCTCAACAGATTCCTCCAACTCAAAAACTCCAAATCCCTCAACATGAACAGTGACAAGTTGAAGAAGAGGATAAGGGTAATGGTCAAGAGGAAGAGAAGGATGAAGAACAAGAGCAATTATGAACAACACACAAGGTGATTGTAGAGATTGTAGCACAGGAAGGTGATAAGGATGAAGACACACCATAGTGGTTAAGTTTCACCTTTGAGAAGAAGAAGAAAGTGGTGCTTCCAAACCTCACCTTACAACAAGCAATCACTGAAGAACCAAGGAAAATGAAAAAAGAAAAGAGAATACATCATTTATCAAGAACGGCTTTTGGAGAAGTCGTTGCAGACATTGCGGCTCCAATACAAGTTGAGGGGGAAATCTCTCTGAAATACCAAGTTTCACATGTTAGGTTGGGTTAGTAGACCAAGTGAGGAGAGTTAGATAGCTCGGTGTTTTCTACCAGTGCAATGGACAGTAGAATTGAAAAAGAACATAGCTCTCAGTCTGAGGTTAAAATACAATTGGAGTAGTACAAGTAGTTATTTGTGGAGATGGGTAAACTTTTGGACTCACATGTGGACGATACTCTACCTTCAGTTCCATCGCTTCCTGAGGGTGAAATGAGAACATTCATTGAAATAAGAAAGGTGGCTACAACAATAAAGACATGGGCGCGGGGTAATGCCTCTAAGATTAGAATATTTTTGTAGAATACCATGGTAATATACAAGGGAGACTTACATATAGAAAGAGATTTAGTTTCATATCTTCAATAGTGGGAACGAAAAATCAACATTTTTGCTAAACAATATGAGATATTGAGTAAGATATTGGAACTTGGGCTCCTTACTTTGTTATTCAAACAGGTCTTCAAGCTTCTGTGCTCGGTAATCACTATGAAGCATCCCTGTGCTTACACTTGCCTGCATTGTATTGTTCATCAATAATTTCTTATTTATAAACAATTTGCTAACCGCTGAATCTCCTTGATCACATTTCCCATGATCAATCATAGCCATCAGATCTTCAATCTTGACTAGGTTCAATGTATCCTTCGATCTGAAAAATGTTTTACTTCGCCTAGGGACTTACATTCCATTCTTGGAACTTGTGCTAGGTTAAGCGGTTCAATCTGTGCTATAGATCTAGCTCCTGATTTTTCAAACCCGTAGATCCTTAACAAATTTCTTGCACACCATACCAATCATTTAATCAACTCCAACTAATTAGCTTCCTTCATTAAATAATGTTTTTATTCATCCAATGCATTTTGTTACTTCTCGGTTGTAACTCGGTAAATACTAAACTTCACTCGATAGACATTCCGCCTTCATTAACTGATATCGATAACCTTAGGGTTTACCGACTAGGTTCTTTGCTCGGTGACATAGTATAGTATTAACCTTACAATTAACAACATATGTAGGATATCAAAACAATCTAAACATCATGATCTCATCATTGTCTAACTCGGTAGTAGTTGCCCATTGAATAACTTATTTCTCCCCTTATTCATCACATTCTTTTTGTGTCTTTTACCGACATCTTAATTCTCTTCAAATCAATCTTCTCAAGATATGGAAACATCATACTGAATCAAAATATCGATTTCATGACATCAATAACAAAATAATGTTATAAAGATAGTTATCATCCTTCTTCAGTTATATCAATATTCTTCAACAACCTTCTCAATATCCTTAATGAATACCAACAATCTCCTTCTATTGAAATGCCAAAAATTGGAAGAAGTTGGAAACCTTGTATGAAGGAGACAAACATGTGAAAGTTGCTAAATTGCAGAGCTTGAAAGGAAAGTATGAGACACTAAAAATGGGAGAAGATAAGAATATTGCATCTTCTATGGCTAAAGTGAATGATCTTGTATTGAACATCACATGTGTTGGTGGAACCATTGAAGAAGATGATATTGTAGCTAAAGTGTTGAGATCCTTGCATCCTGGTTACAAACACAAAGTTGTTGATATTGATGAGATCCGAACTGTGACCATTGTGACAAGAGATATGTTGGTTGGTAAGCTTACTACTTTTGAACTAAGTGAACTTGGAGAATCACATGGCAAAACTAAAACTACATTTAAAGCTACTATATCCAAGAAACAAAAGTATGATCTGGGAGAGATTTCAACTAGGATTTCTATATATGAAAGAGAAATGAGGCAGATGGAAGAACGGGAAAGAGAATTGGAAGAGCTTGAAGCACTTATTGCCAGAAGACTGCCTAAGAGAGCCGATAAGTATGATGGGAAGTTACCTTTGAAATGTTTGGCATGTAATAAGATAGGTCATTTTGCTTCTAGGTGCCCTGAGAGAATGTCAAAATATGATAAGTCTTACAAGCCCAATCACAAGAATAGATATCAAAAGAAATTTTATTATGTTGCTGATGAAGGTGTGACAGATGAAGAGTCTGAGAAAGGAAATTCAGAAGATGAATTTGTATTCATTGCTATCAAGGAAAATAATTTGGTACCTATTGACTCTACAAGTTGCATTGTTGAAGACAAAGCCTTGGTTGCTAAGATTGAAGAGAAAGATGAATGGGTGATTGACGGCAGTTGTTCACATCATATGACAGGTGATAAAAGTAAATTTGTGAATATAGAGAAGTATGATGGCGGTATAGTGAGATTTGGAGATGATAAAGCTTGTGTAATCTGTGGAGGTTCTATTTTTCTTGATGGTAAACATAATACTGATGATGTTTTATATGTTGAGGGTTTGAACCATAATCTTTTGAGTGTTGGATAGATGGTTGATAAGGGATATGATTTACAATTCAAGAATGGGAGATGTAAAATTCTAAATAGCTTCGATATAGAGATTGCATCAGGGACTAAACCTAAAGGTAATATCTTTCACTTGAATGTTGGTCAGAAAAGTTGTTTGATTGCTCAAATTGATGAAAGTTGGTTGTGAGATAGGAGGATGTGTCATGTTAATTTTGACTGCATAGTTAAGATAAGTTTTACTCAAGCTATTAGAGATTCGCCTAAGATTGTGAGGCCTATTAATCCAGTGTGTAAAGAATGTCAATTGGGAAAGCAAACAAGAATTTCATTCAAGAGTAAATAGTATGCATCTAATGGGTTATTAGATCTTGTGTATACTGATTTGTGTGGTCCTACAAGGGTGAGAAGTGTACAGGGTGACAGATACTTTATGTTACTGATTGATGACTATTCTAGAATGATGTGGGTTACTTTTCTAAGGGAGAAATCTGAAGCACTGGAGAAATTCAAAATATTCAACGCTAAAGTGGAGACAGAGACAAGATTGAAGTTGAAGTGTCTGAGATCAGGGAAAGGAGGAGAATTCACTTCCGGTGAGTTTAATTCATTTTGTGAAGAGCATGGAATCAGAAGACAACCCCTCAGCAGAATGGAGTTGTTGAAAAAAAGAAAAAAACTATTTTGGATGCTACTAGGACTATGATGATTAAAGAAAATGTTCCACATATCTATTGGAGAGAAGTTGTTAGCACTAATGTGTACACATTCAACCGAGTTCATATAAAATGGGATTCTGATAAGACCCCTTATGAGTTATGGTTTGGTCATGTTCCTACAGTTAGATATTTCATAATCTTTGAAAGTAAATATTATATCAAAAGAGATGAGGATATAGGAAAATTTGATGCAAGATGTGATTAAGGAATCTTCTTGGTTTATTCTACAAAGAGCAAGGTCTACTAGTGTTACAACAAAAGACTAAGAAAGATAGTGGAAAGTGCAAATGTGAAAGTTGATGAATGTCATGAGAAGCAAATCAGAGCATGTGGATATGAATCTAATGATCATGATGTTACTTCAAAGAAAGTGCAAATTGAGAGCTTAAAGCAGAGTGATCCAGAAGAGACAGTAAATCAAGATGTTGTTGTCGGTGAAGAAATTCAACGAACTGAGAAATCAGAAGAATCGGAAGACTTTGAGGTATGTAAAATTAAATCATTCAGAGAATCAAATTATTGGCGATATAAATAAAGGAGTAATGACTAGAAGAAGAATTGTTGTTGAAGAGATGTGTCTGATTTCCAAGATTGAACCTAAAGATGTTGTTGAAGCTTGTAAAGATAAAAATTGGATAAAAGCTATAGAAGAAGAGTTAAATTAGATTGAAAAGAACAATACATGGGAACTTGTTCTGAGACCTAAAGACAAGAATGTAATTGGTACTAAATGGGTATTCCAGAATAAATTGAATGAAGTTGGAGAAGTTGTTAGAAACAAAGCTAGATTGGTATGTAGGGATGTTCACAGATGGAAGGAGTTGATTATGAGGAGATTTTTTCTCTGGTAGCTAGAATTGAAGTTGTTAGATTATTGCTTGCATATGATACATAAGAATTTTAAGATATATCAGATTTATGTATCGTGTGAGGCCAAGGTTGATGATTTGTATAAATAAGTGTACTATCCATGTAAGTTGAGGATCAATATTGTGTCTTCAATATTAGAGAGTATTGTATGTGTAAACAAGTGAATTGATCTTTCAGTGTGACGTGGAGAGCAGAGAAGTGTTGTAGAGCAGACAAATGTGCTTAACCGGAATAGTGATTAGGCATTTGGAGATGTTATTCTTTGAGTTCATGTAAACCAGATTGGTGTCCTATCTTTGTAAAGCAGTGAGCCTTCCCTGGGTTGTAGCCCTTTGTTGTTTTGAGCAGTGAGCTCTAGGCAATGTGCCTGAATGCATGTGCATTCCCCATTGTAATATTTTCACATAGTACTACAAAGTATCATCTTATTGTGAGTAAGTTCCCACCATGTTTTTCCCCTTAACCGAGTTTTTCACATCAAAATTTGTATTATGTGTGTTGCTCTTATGGTGTTCATCTTTGTTCTTGTTGCTGATCAAATTTGAAATTGTACTTAATTGGTTTAAGTTTGGTGAAAACTGATTCACCCCCCCTCCGCCCCGTCCCCCTCCTCCCCACCTCTAATTTTCCTTCATTGTTGTTGCCAAGAATATATGTATATAAATGTGTGTGTGTGTGTGTGTGTGTATGTATATGTATGTATTTATGTATGTATATGTATATGTAACTTACATGCATGCATATTAGTTGGTTGTTCATATAAATAGTTTGTCGTTGAACCAATATTTTAGGTCGGAATACTTTTCAAGTTGTTGAAGGGCATCAAACTCTACTAATCTATTTAAAATAAAAGAATGTATCTCATAGAGTATACAAATTGTTTGCAAAAATACATCTTTTTGTAGTAGTATGTCTCCATGATTGTTTGTCAAAGTTTAGAAAAATAATGTAAATGCAACTATTTATTTTTTCTTGTCACGTTTGTTGGGATGAGTGAAATTAGGGTTTGATGGGTGTGACAACATCAATTATATACACACACTTGTATGTATATGTAATATGTATGTAGATAATTGTATATACGTGTGTTTATATATGTGTACACACACATGCAACACATATGTATGTATGTATTGGTGGTTGTGATGTTGAATTTGCAATAAAGTATCCTTAAGATGGTGAAAAAATATATTGTCATTGTAGTTCTCATTCTTCTAGCATTTGCATCCCAAAACTAGTAAAAAATTATCTAAAAAATATAAAAATTTGTGGTAAGCATAAGAGAACATATAATAGACTTGAAAATATTATTTTCCCTACCTTGTTTCATGTTCCCTCCAACCTCAACTTTCAAGTTAGGAGTTAATTTTCTCAATATTTCGGTTCTAAATCTATGATCCATTATCAAGAAAAAGAGAGCAAGACAAAATATCTAAGTTATCAGAGTGATGTTCAAGTTGAGTGATGTTTAAGTTGAGGTGTAGTTGCTCGTCTATTATTCTATTTTGTTAAGTTGACATCATGATTGGTTTTCTTTTTCAATGTTATCTTAATGTTGATAAATTCTAATTTAGATTATCTTGATATTATGACATGTATTCATAGAGATAAATTGAGATAAACAAGTGCGTTAACCTGCTTCTTTGACGTTATAACATTATTCGTGTGACTTCATCTATTAATTTGAGTTCCACCAATTTGCTGGGGTCTGGAATATAGTCAATGGTAGCGCAAACTGAAAATATAGGCTATAATGTTCACTTTGGAAAAATCGAGCAATGAGATACATATGCAAATGTAGCACATAACAATTGCACTTTGCAGCATCATGATCCCATTGTTTACTTATCAATTGCTTATGTCGCATACGTGGCGAGGAGTCGAGACGGTTTCATTTCATCTTTCAAGTTACTAAACAAATTGCTATTAAAAACTGCTTCCTGTGATTTTGACAAACATCTCATTCATACCATGTTATAAACGTTTTCTTGTTCCATAGTCAAATAGGGCGTTCCAAGTTAAACAGTTAAAGAAAGATGGTATTGTCCGAATATGCAACTGTCAAAAGAGCTATGGTTATGAAATAATATACAGGCTTCTTTCTTTAGGAGATACACTTTTTGCAATTTATCAATGAATATTTCATTCAACTTTAAATTAGAAAAAGAAAAATGATCACAGTAATTTGTAGCTATGATTGTTTTTGTAAGATGAATACTACCAATGAGCTAAATACCAATTTAAAAAAAAAAAAGATCTGCTTAATGAGAATAGGCCCATAGGGACAATCGCTCAATAGGGGCAGAGGAGATTGGAGCAACTCTTATGTCACTGAATTCAATCATAGGACAGGAAAACTTCAACATTGAAGTCGCCGGAATAGCAATTTACTTGGAAGAAATTGAATCGGGCAAACAGGTAGTTATTTGGATGACTACAAATCATTCTGTTCACCGTTATACTTTTCTACAAATATATGCTCCCTGAAAAAAATTAATGATTAAAGCAATATAAAAGATTGGTAGTGAAAGATCATTCTCTCTGAAAGTCCGATACTTCTTATTGTGACTGCCTCCTCACTCTGAATGCAACAGCTATTTTAAAGATAACTGCACTCGTCATGCAGAGCAACTATTAAAATTTCTATTTTCTCATTGCTGGAATTCCAACGAGTTCCTTTTTATCATATTTCTTTTCGTACATGCCATTTCTAGCTACATCTCCACTGCCTGATAAGGGCATGAACTGATTTCCTATAATGAAATTGTTCTTCTTAGCTGACTCTCGTTCAAATAACTGGAAATACTGTGAAACAGCTCTGCGCATTGTTTCTCTGCAAACAAGCAAAGCTTGCAACTTTTACTTTTTGCAAATTGTAAAGACATTCTAGAATCTCTAGCATCTGTAGAACATCTTTTTCATCTTCAATGAGATCAAATGGTTTACAATGCTTCTACTGTTTTCTCTCTCCAGAAAAAAAATTAGTTTGCACTGCAAAACAACACCATAACGTAATATTAAAGAAAGTAGGGTCATTAGAGAACATGATCACCATATTTATGTGCTGTCTCGTACAGTAAAAATTCCTCTGTTCAGATAAACTGGAATGATCTAACTCACCAGGTAGAAGTGAGAAATGTGCAAAGCCTTCAAGGTACAATGTATCGACAAAAAAAAAATCACATAGAAGTATTAATCAATGTTCCATGAAGCACTGGGCCTAAACCGCTCCTGCCTTGGTCTTTTCAATGACGCACACTCCAGTTCTTTTAATTCATCTATACATGAGACGGCAGCTGTTTTAGCTTGACCATGGTTTGGATTGAATTTAAGTGCATCCTCAAAAAGCTGCCTGGCCTGTTGTAATAATCTGATTCTTTCCTTGCTTCCAATTGTTCGCATATGGGATCGATTACGCAAAGCCAAGCCCCAACTGAACAGTGCTGAATTTAGAGGCAGAAATAAAAGAAAGATTAGATCTTACAACAGAAAAAATTTCTCCCTTTATATATATATATATATATATATCACCAACACTTGTGCATGTCCAAATGCATGTATCTGTGTACAAATTCTTACTTGCAATATTGGAAACAGTTTTCCTTCTCTAAACTATGTAGCACTCTTAAGGACATACTTTGATATGACTAAATGCTACTGGGATGACAATGAAATGCCTTTTCAGCCCTATAGTTAATAGGAACAGAAGCCTCATACTCTTGGGCTATTTGTACCATGGAAATGTCTTTCATAAAATCAATACTGCAGCATAATGGCTCTAAGCACATTGCAATATGTGACCCTCCAGTGTTCTGCAAATTCTCTATTTATGAAATTTGTTTACATGCATTTTTTATGTCTATTGTCCATCATCAATCCACTGATTTATCATCAACTACAGCATTTATTTCCATAGATATAAAATAACAAGAAACATTTTTGATAACATTTGTTACTTACAAGAAATGCCTGCTGTGGTACCAAGGGCTATAAGATTTGAAGTGAAAAAGAGAAAATGTCATTAAGATTTAAATATAGAGAAGTGCACAATTTGAGATGCAAACCAATTAGATAATAAAACCAAGCCATCAGACTTGCATAACCTGATGGGAACTAAAACCAAGATATCAGAGTTTTGTAAAACTAGCATAGACTCGTATGATCATGGGTTTGATATTTTTGCTGATAGATAGTACCTTTCAAGATTTATATCTTTGGGTGGTGGCTATGTCAACATCATTCTCAGTTAGATCATTTTGTCCCTTCTTTGGCAAATTCCAATGTTTCCATACCCAGGGAATTACCTTTGATATGCACAAATTTCTGAAATTGTATGGTATTGATTGATTAGAGGAGGAGAGGAAAACTCCTTATAAAGAAAATACAATACAAAAGTTTCTTAAATAGAAACAAAGAACAGAAAATAGAAACTACCTAAAACAACTAAAGAGAACTAAATGACCATTATATCATATGTTACTTTAATACCCTCCCTTAATGGTCATTCTACTAACTACACCAAGTTGCCCTGCAAATTTTACAAACTTGTCCGGACTCAAAGACTTGGTTAGAATATCTACAGTTTGGTCTTCTGTTGGAACATGCTGCAAGATCACAGTTCCATCTTCAACAAGCTGTCAGATGAAGTGACAATAAAGCTCTACATGTTTGGTTCGCTCATGGAAAACTGAATTTTTTGCAAGTTTAGCACCTCTTGATTGTCACAAATCAAGGGTGAAGGCCCTAATTGAGACATTTTCATGTCAGAAAGCATCCTCCATAGCCATACTGCCTCACATGTTGCCTTAACAGTTCCCCGATACTCTGTTTCGATCGAGGAAAGAGCTACTACCTGCTGCTTCTTACTAGTCCATATAACTGCACCCATACCAAGACTGAAGACATACCTAGAAGTAGACTTCCTGCATCAACAGAACCTGCCCAATTTGAGTATGTAAAACCAATTAGTCAAGGATCTTTGCTTCTGCTATATAGAATGCCAAAGTCAAGTGTCCCTTTCACATATCTCAACACACGCTTCGCTACAACCCAATGTTTTGCTTTAGGGGTTGTCAAAACGAGATATGTAGCTCACAGCATAACTAAGATTAGCTCTAATGGATGTAAGATAGATGAAACTGCCAACTAGTTGCCTAAAAGTTGACTCATTCACCATAGGTGAATCTGATTTGGCTAATAGTTTCAGCCCTTTCTCCATAGGTGTAGATGAAGGTTTGCAAACTATCATCCTGAACTTATCCAACAAACTCCTGGCAAACTTCGATTGAAAAATGAATATGTTGCCACCTGTCTACTAAACCTCTACGCATTGAGACAATAATGCAAAAGTCCAAAATCTGTCATATCAAATGTCCGACACAAATTTAGTTTGATTTGCTCAAGCAACTATGCTCCACCACCAGTAATGATGATATCATCCACATAGATGACAAGAAAAATGATGTCATTACCAGCACTCTTGACATACAAGTTGGGATCCAAAGGACTTCTCTGAAAACCCTGTTCAACCATATATTTATCAATCTTGATGTGCCATGCCCCAAGGGCCTACTCCAAGCCATAAAGAGCCTTTACTAGTCTACATAACTGGTGCTCTTTTCCTGAAACCTTGAGGCTATGTCATGTAGACCTCTTCCTCCAAATCACCATTGAGGAAGGCACTCTTCACGGCCATTTGATGGACTTTCCAGTCAGACTATCCTACAAAGGCTAGAACCAATAGGATGGTACTCATCTTTGTTGTAGGAGAAAAAATTTCCTTGCAATCAACAATATGTGAGAAGCCTTTAGCCACCAACCGAGCTTTGTGTTTATCAAGTGTTCCATCAGCTTTGTACTTCACTTTATAGACCCATTTATAGCCAATGGGTTTCTTACCTAGGGGAAGATCTGACAAAACCCAAGTTTTATTCTTTAGAAGACTATGATGTTCAACTTACATACCCTTTTCCCATTTAGGTTTACCTTTTGCCTCTAAATAAGTTTGGGGCTCATAAACACTCTAAATGTTGGCCATAAGAGCAAAATTGATTGTCTTCTTCTTGCTCTTGCCTCTAGAAGATCTACCCTCAACAAGCTCATCATCCCAAACATCACCAATAAGTTTTTCCCACAACTTAGGCCAGAGAGAAGAACCATCTACTTCCAAATCAAAAGTATCAACATGACTCGAGCTGCCTAGAATAAAATCATTTGGATGTTGATCTAGGTTTTCCTTAGGGAACTTTGGTGGTACAATGTCATGCCTAGGAGATTCCACAACTTCAAGTTTAGAATCATCAGAATCCCTCCCTTCGGAAGTCTAACACCTATATCTTTTGTCTATAGAGGCTGATCTTCAAAACGTTGGATGGGAGAAGCGAGCAAACAAGGTCCACCTTCTTCATCAAAAAACGCATCTATACTGAATGTGAGATGATCAATGTCCATAGCAATCAACCAATAGGCTTTATGATTGTCATTGTACCCTGTAAGCATCAACTTCTGTTTTTTGGAATCTAGTTTGGTCTTCTTTACACCTGGAATCCAAGCATATGTTGTCGATCCAAAAACCTTGAGGTGACTAATTTTTGGTTTCCTCCCAGACCAAGCTTCCTCGGGAGTCATCTTCTTAACGGCTTGTGTGGGAGACCGATTCAGAAGGTATGTTGCAGTATGCACTGCCTCAGCCCAAAACTTCTTAAGCACGTTCTTTTTTTCTAGCATACACTAAGCCATCTCTATTATGGTTTGGTTCCTCCTCTCAACAACACCATTCTGCTAAGGGGTATAGGGTGTGATAAGTTAACGCTTGATATAGTGTTTAGCATAGAAGTTTGTGAATTCAATGGAACAGAATTCACCCCATTATCTAATCTAAGAGTTATGATGTGATGTCCTAACTCTTTTTCAACTAATGCTTTAAATTGTTAATGTAGATTAGATTTCTTGGTAGATAAAACAGAAGTATCTTTTAATTTTATTATCTCACAATTGATGATCTCACTAACCTATGAATTTTGTAGGTTGCAGCAAGTATGAAGGGAGATGGTATGTTCACAGAGTATACTGATTTCCTAAGTTTTAATAATGCTTCAAGTGCTGCTGATTATATCACAACTATCATTGTGTTTAGAATAAGATTGATCTTCTAAGATTTGCACTGATTGATTTCGGTACATTCTCCATCGATTTGCTTGTGAATCATATATATTAAATGGGGAGGCACATCGATGGATAGACATGTCTCCACACGTGTGGAGGCATGTCTCTCCACCGATATGTCTGTCCATTTAATATTACCAATACCGATTCATAATCAGTGGCATTGGCAAACCGTTTGTTATTGTAAACTAATACCGATTCACAATCGGTGGCATTAGCAAACCGTTTACAATCTGTTTGCAATGGCAATTTCAATTCGTAATCGGTGGTTAACTATTCAGTTAACACAACTGATTTACAATCGGTATGTTAAACTGAAAATCAGTTAATAGATATACATAATCAATTTAGATAAATCGATACACATTATCGATTTATGGTGAAGAGGATAGCCGATACATTTTATCGATAGGAAGTAAATCATACATGATCGCTGATTTTATACTGGGGAGATGACAATCGATATATGATCATCCATTAGATCATTTAATCGGATTTGGTTTATTCATGAAAAGAATATGTATGTATATCAATATACATAGTAATAATAAACTCAATGATTATTACTATGTATATTGGTATACATATATGAAGTATTCTAATGATGTAAGTTATATTCATGATCAAATTTATCTGACCGAAGCTATCATCTTTAACACTCCCTCTTAACTAGGGAGGATAAAATCTTATCCAAGAGTATAACACAATAGATCCATTAATTGTGAAGGAAGATATGGTATAACCAAGAATATCAAGTCACATGATATTCATCATATCTCACAAATATTCATATTTATGATATGTGCACTTGACATCACGTCTCATGATGCCTACCATAATGAATATCAGATCATGGCATATCCACGGATATTAAGACTCATAATATCCACCATGAAGATCTCTTGTAGAGTTATTATGGTTTATTTAATGATATCACGTCTCATGATATCTACCATAATGTCTAAGAGATATTAACTATCATGATATGTCCATAGATATCAAGTCACATGATATCCATCATGATAGTGAAATTGATCATTGCAAAGTCATCACCTTACAATATCAATTTGATACAAGTGTTCATTTTTGAAAAGTCGTCACCTTTCAACAATGTTCACAGGGGGGCCATGAAGTCATGGAGTCACACACATGACGATAAAAGAGTTTACACATTAAACATCTTTAAATATTAGTACAAATAAGAATAATTAGAGACTCAATCTCAAATTTAATTTACATGTTCAACCATACCAAGTTTATCCCGAAAGTGTTCAACCTTTATCTTGGAGAGTGGCTTGGTGAGGATGTCTGTTGTCTGATCACTTGTACTATATTCCAACTGAATCACATTCCTTTCTACCATATTTCTAACATAGTGATAAGGAATCTCAATGTGTTTTGATCTATCATAAAACATTGGATTCACTGAAAACTTAATGCAACTTTGGTTGTCACAATGGATGACGGTAGGATTCAAGGGATGTCCAAACAGTCCTACAAGCAATTTTCTAAGCCACACTGCTTCTCTTGCTCCCATGGAGGCTGCAATGTACTCAGCTTCTGTAGAACTCTGTGCAACTGTGGATTTTTTTTACTGATCCTAAACTGAAGCAACATCCTGATGTGATTTTTCTGTCAACCACACTTCTAGCCCAATCTGAGTCAGTGCATCCATGTAGATCTAGGTCTACATGTTTGTATCTAAGACCATATCCAATGGAGCCTCGAAGGTATCTCGGAATGTGTTTTGCTGCAACAAGATGTATCTCCTTTGGTTCACACATAAATTGGCTAAGTGCATTTACTGCATAACAAATATCAGGTCTAGTGTTGACCAAATACATCAAGGATCCAATTATCTATCTGTAGAGAGTGGGATCTGCAAATTTATAGTCTACTGTTGCTTCCTTCAATTTGTGCAAGTTTGTTTCCATAGGTGTAGACATGGGTCTGCACTCCATCATTCCAAACCTCTTCAAAATGTCAATAGTATACTTTCCCTAATTCAAAGTGATGCCATCCGTCATCCAACGAAGTAATGTAGGATACCCAAATCCTTCATATCAAATTTTGAAGCTAAGTCTTCTTTACATTGGGTAATTAGGTGATCTTCTCCTGTGATTAACATATCATCAACATATAAGATAAGAATTAACATATCACCATCAATTACCTTAAAGTAGAGGTTTGGATCTGCATCATTCTTGGAAAACCCTAATCCCAAGAGGTAGTGATCAATTCTTTCATACTAGGCTCTAGGGCCCTGTTTGAGTCCATACAAAGCCTTCTTCAATCTACAAACATGTGATTCAGCCTTATGTATAACAAATCCTTCAAGTTGCTCTAGATAGACTTCCTCCTCAATAGTGTCATTTAGGAATGCAGTCTTTACATCCATTTGATGGATCTTCCATCCCTTTTATGCTGCAATGGCAATTACTGCTTTGACTGAAGTGTATCGGGCAACAGGGGCAAAAGTGTCTTCATAATCGATTCCTTCTTTCTAATAGAAACCTCTAGCAACAAACCGGGCTTTGTGTTTTTCAATGCTACCATCTCCAGCATGTTTGATCTTGAAGAGCCATTTTGATGAAACAACAGATTTTTCTTTAGGCCTTGGTACGATGTCCCAGACATCATTTTTTAAAATGGACTGATACTCTTCTGACATAGCATCTTTCCACACTTGATGATTGAGAGCTTCTTTAACACGGGATGGTTTTGAATTTATGATCTCACTCATCAAGGCAACATAACTAGAGAATTTGTGAGGTCTCTTGCTTTCCATGAAGGCTCCCTTTGGTGCAGTATAATTCTTGGCTTCCTGAATCATCTTCCTAGCCCAAAGTGGTCTCTTTCGGTTTGCATTACCGGGTTCATTTAAAGGAGCAATTTGATCTTCATTGTCAATTTCTTCAGGAGTCTCCCTCTAAATCTCAGGAGCATGATCCTCTTCCATATTGTCAGGAGGATCTTGATCTTCTATCTCAAGAGAGCTTTTGGATTTCCTAAAAGCAATGTCTTCCTCAAAGATGACATCTCTGCTAAGTTCAATTAATCTTTGGCCAGGTATGTATATCCTATAAGCTTTAGATGTTTCACTATAGCCTACAAACATCCCTTTTCTGCTGAGGGTTCTAACTTAGACCTCTTTTCTTTAGGTATATGTAAGTAGACTGGACAACCAAAGATTCTTAGATGACTTATATCAGGTTTGATGCCAGTGAATGCTTCTTCAGGTGTTTTGTTATCTAGAAGTGAATGAGGGCATCTATTTTGGATGTAGACAGTTGTTCTAAAGGCTTTAGCCCAAAATGAAGTTTCTATGTTTTGATCATACATCATAGCTCTAGCAACTTCTACTATGGACCTATTCTTTCTTTCTGCTACCCCATTCTGTTGGGGATTATAAGGTATAGTAAACTCCCTTCTAATCCCAGTATTTACACAAAACTTCTTAAAAATGTCTGAAGTATATTCCCCCCCATTGTCTGTCCTTTAATGTTTTGATTTTCTTACCTGACATGTTTTCTACAAGAGCTTTGAATTCCTTGAACCTTATAAGGATTTCTACTAGCTCAAATCTAATCGGATCTTCCTTGACCTTGCTCTGATACCATGTTAATGTAGATTAGATTTCTTAGTAGATAAAACAGAGGTATCTTTTAATTTTATTATCTCACAATTGATGATCTCACTAACCTATGAATTTTGCAGGTTGCAGCAAGTGTGAAGGGAGATGGTATGTTCACAAAGTATATTGATTTCCTAAGTTTTAATAATGCTTCAAGTGTTGCTGATTATATCACAACTATCGTTGTGTTTAGAATAAGATCGATCTTCTAAGATTTGCACTGATTGATTTTGGTACATTCTCCATTGATCTGCTTGTGAATCATATATATTAAATGGGGAGGCACATCGATGGATAAACATGTCTCCACACGTGTGGAGACATGTCTCCACACGTGTGGAGGCATGTCTCTCCACCGATATGTCTGTCCATTTAATATTACCAATACCGATTCATAATCGGTGGCATTAGCAAACCATTTACAATCCGTTTGCAATGGCAATCTTGATTCATAATCGGTGGTTAACTATTCAGTTAACACAACCGATTTACAATCGGTATGTTAAACTGAAAATCAGTTAATCGATATACATAATCAATTTAGATAAATCGATACACATTATCGATTTATGGTGAAGAGGATAGCCGATACATTTTATCGATAGGAAGTAAATCATACATGATCGCCGATTTTATACTGGGGAGATGACAATCGATATATGATCATCCATTAGATCATTTAATCAGATTTGGTTTATTCATGAAAAGAATATGCATGTATATCAATATACATAGTAATAATAAACTCAATGATTATTACTATGTATATTGGTATACATATATAAAGTATTCTAATGATGTAAGTTTTATTCATGATCAAATTTATCTGACCGAAGCCATCATCTTTAACATAAAATTCTGAAATTCATTAAACACATCTGATTTTACTTTGAGAAAAAACACCCACATTTTTCTATTAAATCATCGACAAACAGAAGAAAATACCTGGCACCAATGACTGATGTTGTATTCATTGGTCCACAAACATCTAAATGAACCAGCTACAAGACCTTGGATGCTCTCCAAGCTTGTCCATCGGAAAATGGAGTTCAATGTTACTTCCTTGCTTGGCAAGCTCCGCACACACCTTGTGTCTGTTGCTGAATCTCAAGTAAGCCTTCTACCAAATTCTTCCAAGCCAACTAAGAGAGATATGATAGGTTGAGATGCCCATAGCGTTGATGCCAAAAAGTGCTAATGGATGAACTCTTCACAACCATTGCAATTTCCTGAGACTCTCCAATATCAACCAATCTATACAATCCATGATCTTTAAGGCCAACTGCAGTTGCCTTCTTGGACTCCTTATCAACAATGTGGCACTTGAGTGCACTGAAGACAACATCCAACTTCGGACAGTGTCGCATCATTTGACTAACGAAAAGCAAATTAAACTCCATGTCCAGAACATAGCATACATTGAAAAATATGAGATTTCTCCCACCAAATGTAATCTTGATTCTTAATGTTGCCCTTGCCGACAACTATATACTCTTCACCTCCATCGAAGATCACTGAATCGGAGCAAGCCTTATGCTTTGTGAGCCAATCTCTCTTGTGTAAAGTGCTGAGAAGCTCTAAAATCAATGTACCAGGCAGATGATTAACATGATTTGCTAGTCTTTTGGCCATAAATGCATAAAAGGCAGACTCCTTTTGCTCAATATGCTCTGCAACATGGGCCTTCTGCTAAGAACCTCTCTGGTTGGATTTCTAATCAAACAACCGTTTTCTGCATTATTTTTTCATATGGCCAAGCTTACCACAATAATGACATGTGATAACCTTCTTCAAGATATCTTCAAGTTTGCTTTGTCCTTTTGGCTGAAAGGACTTGCCTTTGCTTTTATCTTTGGCTTTGGCAATAAACGCTTGTTTTGCAGTGGGGGTGTCGATGCTGCTCCCAAACTATTGTTTCCATCTATCCTATTGCAAAAGCTTGTTGCATAGGTCAAGAAACTTTAGGTCAACATTGGTGGACATAATGTTGAGTGTTTCAATGAAGAGTTTGTAGGATCATGGTAAGCTTTTCAGTGTGATAACCACCATATCCTCTTCTTCCATCTTGTGACCAATGGCCTCTAGTTGATCATGCATATCCTTGATCTTCATAAGATGCTCTTGCAAGGACATCTTATCATTCATCATGACTAAAAACAACATATTCCTCAAAAAGAATGCTCTACCCTTGTCTGACGTTTTAGGGTGATCCTTCAGATGCGTCCAAATCTACGTAGTTGTCTTGCCAGACAGCAGAATAACATCGGTGATTGACAACTTAATGAGCATAACTGCTTTCCAATTGCGCTCATCGAACTTGTCTTGGTCTTTTCCTATCGCCAAGGGATAAGCAATTTTACCCAAAACAATCTAGTCCAGCCACCAATATTCAAAAATAGTGAGCATGCACTATTTCCACAAGTAATTATTGTCGTTGAAGCATTGATTGCCTTCCAACATGAGGTTGGTCAATGACGTCATCCCTCCCATTTTCCAAATCAATGGAAATCTATAGACGTCATCAAATTTATTAAGCAAGCTTTGTATAAAGCTAAGTGTAGCATACTCAACTTTGTTGGAAATTAAGCATAACATACAATATTAGTCGCATATTGGTTATTATGATTCTAACCATAGATGAAACACTCACTAAGTACTCAATGAATCAACAAGTATGTACTGCGTTTTTGGCTCAGCAAGATTTTCCACCAAAAACTCACTGAGTCTTTCTAGAAAACTAATTTAAACTCATTTAATCTCTATAGAAAACTAATTTAACTTGCCAAGGCTTGTCAAAAAAATCTCTGAATTTTTAGTGAGTTTTTCCAAAAAACTCTCTACAAGTCTGATTAAAAAAACTTAGCTGCTCAAACTTATATGCCTATGGCTGCCAAAAAGCCCATTTTATTTTCATTTTTGCTTCTCTTTTGTTGTCCAAGCCAAGGAAACCCTGCCAACCATCAAGCATGCCATTTGCAATGATTGTGCATTGAGCAGAGAAGACTAGAAGAGATTTTATGGTGAATTTCAAAGACAAATTGGAATCACAAATACGTTTTCTATTTTTCTTTTCCTTTGTTTTTTGAAAACATTTTACTTCATTTTTGCTGCATCTAGGTTTTAAAAATCCATCAATGCTAATACTAATAGTCTAAATAGATTTAAATTCCACAAAACAAGACTCATCACCCTTTTTTGACAATTTTTTCTAATTTTTTCACTGTTTTCACAATTTTTTCATACCCAGTTTATTTTTTTATTTAAATCCTTTTTAAAAAAAAATGTTTAGAATCTTATATTAGATTAATTTTTTACTGATTTAAACCAATTTAGGTTGTTTTCTAATTTTTTTATGAACAAATTAACAAGTTGTGCTTCCACTTTGTATGTGTAGGTTAATTTATAATGGCAAATAGAGAAGCTTCTGCATCTAGTTCAGCCTCAGGCTCTACACCATAGCACCACCATCATCATTTGTAGGCACTCACCCTCTAGGAGCTAAAGACCCTTCTTGGAAATATAGCTATCAAGGACAGGAACCTAGATCAATTTTTTGCATTAGATGTGAAAAAGTATAACATGGAGGCATAAACCGCCTCAAATACCATCTTGCAAGCATTACTCATCGTGATGCCAAGAGTTGTCCTAGGACAACTAAAGAAATAAAAAGAGAAATGAATGCATGCCCTACTCGCAGCCCCAAAAAAAAAGAATTGCAAAGGGAGAGGGCAAAGGCAGCCATGGCAGCATCCATAACTGCTTCTCAAGGTGCTCCAATCAACCTTGAATCAGATGAATATGCACTTCAGGGAATAGTGGGCTCTCTTCGTGGTCCACGTATCCGAAACAAATCCACCACCACCATGGCCACTTCATGTACTTCTAGTAGAGTGCCAGCATCAACGCCTACATGCACGCCACAATTTTTTTGTGCCTAAAAACACACATAGAGCACAACCATCATTAGAGGCAATTGAGTGGAACAGAGTGCTGCATGAGCATGCAAACATTGCATGTGCTGATTTTTGGTACTTTAACATCCCTTTCAATGCGACAAATAATCCTTATTGGGAGAATTCAGTTACTACATTGACAGTTGCAAGAAAAGACTACAAGGCACCTTCTCGCACAAACTTGAGTGAGAGGTTAGTTAATTTTAATTTTTTAATAATTTATAGTTTATAACTATAGTAATTAAAGTTGAGTTTTAGAATAAATTTACATTCTTTAATTTATAGTAATTTATGTTGTTTAAAGATAAAATCGTGTACTTAATTTCACTTTGTACTTGTAGGTTGCTAGTGAATGCAATTGATAGGGCAAGGGTACTGGTGGAAGATCAAAGAAAGGAATAGAAAAAATATGGCTGCACTATTCTTTTTTATGGGTGGACGAATGGGGAAAACGGCACCATCATTAATTTTTTGGTAGTTTGCAAAAATGATATGGAATTTTTTAAATCAATAGATGCCTCCAACAAAGTGAAAAAGAAAAAGCTTTGGCTCTAATGTTGGAGGAAGTTGTCATGGAGGTAGGAATCGAAAATGTGGTGCAAATAGTAACTGATAATGCAGAAGCATATGTGGCGGCCAAGAGAATCCTCCAAGAGAAACACAAGACACTTTTTTGGTCACCTTGTGCAGCACATGTCCTTGACCATCTTTCGAAGGACATAGGCAAACTTGATTAGGTGACACCGGTTGTTGATGATGCAAGGACGATCACAAAATTATCTACAATCACTCATGGGTTCTTCACTTGATGAGAAATCATACCTAAGGGAAAGAGTTGGTAAGATCGGGTGTCAGAAGTTTGCAACAATTTTTTTAACATTGCAAAGCATTCTTGGTCCATTGACGGCTTCGAAACAAATGTTTGAGTCAAGCATGGCTACACTCAACTTACTTGAAGAAGCCTAAAGGAGAGAGAGTTGCATGCATAGTCTTTGACAACCTTTTTGCACAAAGAGCTATAGATATTGTGAAGGTAACTTCAAAACTTCAAGTTTGAATTCAAATTGAATATTTAATTATCTTTTTAATTTATGTCTTTCATTATAAATCTGTAACTTTATTCTTTTTGTATTTTTAAATTGTAGGTGTCGGAGCCTTTGGTTAAAATTCTCCGCTTGGTAGATGGGCATCAAATCAAAATGGGGTATCTTTATGAGGCCATAAATAGGGCCAATGAGTATATCAGAAATTATTATAAGGGGAAACACCTCAAATTTGATCCCTATGGGAGATTATTGATAGGAGGTGGACAATCAACTCCACCAACCAATCCATGCAGTAGGGTACTTCCTCAACCCCGATTTTTTGTGCTCAGATCCTAGTGGAGAGGTTATGGAGGGCATTACTACATGCATTCAAAGGATTGCACCCTAGGTTGAGGTGAGAGACCTCATTGTCAATGAATTGCAATGTTATAGGGAATCAAGGGGTATGCACTTCCCTTCAAAGCTGGCTAAGAGAGGAAGACCACTCAAACACTGGGTATAAAATTTGGAGTCTTTCACATGCATCGTACGAGTTACAAATTTCAAACTTACAAGTTTACAACCATTGATAATTTGATAAAAATATGTTTTGATTTTGCATTGTAACTCGTCAATATTTTATTTTGTAGAGTTTTGGTGGACAAATTGGGGTGGAAATACCACCAATCTCCAAAGATTGCCCTCTGCATCTTATGAAAATGATGCAAGAGCATCCCCGGTTCTTAGCAATCTTGCATCAACCAAAAACATTTTCCTTTATGTTTTACTTTATGTTTGCAATTTCAGTTTTCCTTTCTATGTATCTCGGTTTTCGCTCACCGGATCTTGTAGAGTTGGATTCTACTTGAAGACTTGATCATCTTTTTGCTTCCAGACCGTATCGCATTTGGATCATTTTCCGGCAAGATATCGCTACCGGTTTCCATGACAGTTTCCTATTACCAGTTGTTCCTTTGTTACCGGTTGCCTGAGACCTATTCTGGTGATCTACCAAAACCTATTCCGAAGCTTGCAGAACCGTGGGCGTTGATTGCGATGTTCCTTGGCATGTGGCCGACCTTTTCTCGCGATCTACATTTCATCCTTTGGATTTTCTGGAGGAATCTTTTGGTGGAGGCCGACCTTGTTTATTTTGCACGTTAGGTCTTGTTCTTCGGGTTTTGATCCTTTTTGGGCCAACTGGATCCTTTGGATCGATATGTATATTTGTAATTACACATTAGAATGTAATCAATTAGAATAAAACAGAGAATCAAGTAGCTAGATTGTGCGTAGAAGATAGATCATAAGATTCAAGGTCTCGGTTGTGACCTATTCTACCAGGTCTATGAGTCGGTATGTTGTAACCCAGTTGTTACCGATTGGATGTAATCGAATTTCATGCAATAAAACAATCTGTTCTACACTGCCTCCATCATATCTTTGTGTTTCCGTTGTGTTTACTCTTGCCGACCGGTCCAGATTGATCTCTTTGAGGTCCCTCCTCACCGATGACTACTTCAAGTGGTATCAGAGCGAAGTTTCGTTCTGGAGGTTGTGTGTCCTGAAATTTTGTTGTAGGGTGGTGGATTGCGGATCCGACCTACAGCTGCAAAGGACTAGCATGAACGATGGCACGAAGAGGAGCTAGGAATGGTGGAGTGCGTGGGAATGTAGACCCTGCTGTGATGGAGATGTTGCGAAGAATAGCAGCCCGATTAGAAGCCGTGGAGACAGCCCAGAGAAGAGGCCGACATATTGAAGATGTAAGTGAAGATGAAGGAGAAGAAGCCCCGACAGAACAAGCAAACCTATCCGCGGTTGATCCAAATGAGGAAAGGTTTTTGAGGGTTTTGAGTAGGGCGAATACTAAACCTCATTTTACCCCATCGGAATGTGATGGGAAATTAGATTCAGATGAATTGATGGATTGGATCTCGGCGATGGAGAAGTATTTCGATTTTGAAAACACTGCAAAAGAGAGGAAGCTGAAATATGCCTGTACCCAATTGAAAGGTCATGCATCTCTTTGGTGGGAGCATTTGCAAGTTGATAGACAGAGAAGAGGTAAAGAGAAGATTAAAACATGGGATCGGATGATTGCTAAGTTGAAATCAAAGTTTGTGCTACCGAATTATCAAGTGGATTTGTTTCGGAAGTTGCAAAATTTGAGATAGAAGGAATCTAGTGTGAAGGAGTACACTGAAGCATTTTACAAGTTGAATATCAGATCTGGACATGTTGATGATGGAGTTGAACCAGTTGCAAGGTATTTGAATGGATTGCAGATGTCTATACAAGATGAATTGAGTATGATCAAATTGGAGAGTGTTGAAGAGGCTTACCAGTATGCCCTAAAGGCAAAAGAGAAGTTAAACAAAAGACATGAGCAAAGACAGAGAGGTAGAGGTGGAAGGTTTACCAAAGGAAGATTTCAAGGAGTAAGAGGATATACCAGAGGAAAAGGAACCAGTACAGGTCAGAGCAAGGACAAGGAAGTGAGCAAAGAAGGTAATTCATATCGGAAAGATGATAGAAATTTCTACCGGATGGTTGTCGGAATGAGAACTTTGGAAGACAAGACAAGAGGACATTCAGAGGAACCTGCTTTAAGTGTGGAGGAGAAGGACATCATGCATTCGAGTGCAAGAAGACAAAGACTACCAAAAGAGCAGCAGTGGTGGAAGAAAACCCCATCGGATTAGACAATAAACCGAAAGATGGAGAATTGTTGATGAGGAGAGCTTTGTGTCATACAGGAGGAGATGAAGAGCCCTTGCAAAGGAAGAATATGTTCAAGACCAGGTGTAAGGTATCTGGTAAGTGTTGTAAAGTTGTTATAGATAGTGATAGTTCAAATAATCTTGTTTCAGAAGAGATGGTGAATAAGTTGAAATTGGAGAGATTGAAACACCCTTAGCCTTATCAAATAGCATGGATTCAGGATGAACATAAGTTGTTAGTAAGTGAACAATGTTTGGTAAAATTAAAAATTGGGAATTATCATGATGAAGTCTTGTGTGATATTATGCCTATGGATATTTGTCATCTTTTGTTGCGTAGACCTCGGCAGTTTGATAGACAAGCAGTGCATGATGGAAGGAAGAGTACATACACCATTGTGGTCAATGGGATGAAACAAACCTTGTTACCTTTGGAGGAACCTTTGAAGAATGAAGTCTATACGAATGCTAGAATTTGTTTAGTAGATGGAAGGAAATTCATGGATGGACTGAGACATGAGAATGTGTGCTTTGCCTTAATTCCTAAGAAGACTGAGAAACTGGAACCGAAAGGAGAACACCCAAAAGAGATAAAAGATTTATTGACAGAATATGAGGACATCATTTCAGATAATGTACCTGATGGATTGCCACCTGTGAGAAGTATTAGTCATTGCATGGACTTGGTTCCCAGAGCTAGTTTGCTTAACAAAGCTGCACATCGGTTGACACTGACAGAGAATGAAGAACTGAATAGACAAGGTTTGATCAGGGAGAGTCTGAGCCCTTGTGTAGTACCAGCAGTATTAGCACCTAAGAAGAATGGAGAATGGAGAATGTGTACTGATTCAAGAGAAATAAACAAGATCACAGTGAAATATCGGTTTCCTTTGCCTAGGATGGATGACATAATGGACTGTTTGAGTGGAGAAAAATACTTTAAAAAGATAGATTTGAAGAGTGGATATCCTCAGATCAGGATCAGAGAACGTGATGAGTGGAAGACAGCATTTAAGACAAATGAAGAACTGTATGAATGGTTGGTGATGCCTTTTGGATTGACTAATGCACCGAGTAGTTTCATCTCTTGGGTAAGTTTGTTATTGTGTATTTGGATGACATTCTGATTTTCAGTAAAACAAAAGAGGAGCATTTGTTGTAGTTAAGACAAGTTTTGCAGAGATTGAGAGAAGAGAAGTTGTTGATCAATATCAAGAAGTTTACTTTCATGAAGGATGAGTTAGTCTATTTGGGATTTGTGATATCCGAGGATGGTTTGAAGATGGACCCAAAGAAAGTGAAAGCAACTGTTGAATGGCTTACACTAGAAAGCATTGGAGAGGTAAGATCATTTCATGGATTGGCTAGTTTTTACCGAAAGTTTATCAAAAATTTCAGTTCAGTTTGTAACCCTATGACTGAGACCATGAGAGGAGATCGGAAGGAATTCAAGTGAACCACTGAAGCAAACAAAAGTTTTGAATTGTTGAAACAGAAAGTGACTGAGTAGCCTGTGTTAGCTTTACCGGACTTCAATAAAGTATTTCAAGTGGATTGTGATGCAAGTGGAACAGCAATAGGAGCAGCCTTGAGTCAAGAAGGAAGAGCAATAGCCTATTTCAGTGAGAAATTGAATGATGCCCGAAGGAGATATTCAGCGTATGATCGGGAGTTTTATGCCATAGTTCAAGCCTTGAAGAAGTGGAGACATTACTTGTTGCCTAAGGAGTTTGTGTTGTATACAGATCATCAAGCTTTGCAGTATTTGAACAGTCAGAGTAAGTTGAATCAGAGAAATATGAGATGGGTAGAATTCTTGCAGAGTTACACCTTTGTGTTGAAGCATAGAAGTGGGAAATCTAACAAAGTTGTTGATGCATTGAGTAGGAGAAGGAATTTGCTAACAGAGATGAGAGTGACAGTATTAGGATTTGAAAATTTGAAGACCTTGTATGATGAAGATCTGGATTTCGCAGAACCTTGGAAAGCATGTACAGAACCGGTTATGGTAGATAGAAGCAAATGGTTGGATTATTTCATTCAGGATGGGATGTTATTCAGAGGAGTTCAGTTGTGCATACCTAAGAGTTCTATGAGAGAAAAACTGATAAAGAAGAAACACAGTGGAGGACTAGCTGGACATTTTGGCATTGACAAAACAGTAGCATTGGTGAGTGAACAGTACCTTTAGCCCCAGATTCATAAGGATGTTAAGAGATATGTGCAGAGTTGTAGAGTTTGTCAAGTTGCAAAAGGTAGTAATCAGAATGTGGGATTGTATAAACCTTTGATAGTACCGGTAAGACCATGGGAGGATATAAGCATGGATTTTCTACTTGGATTGCCTTGGATTGCCTAAGTTTGTTGGCTATCTTTTAAGAACACTTGGGAAGAAGATGAAGACGGATTTGAAGTTCAGTTCTACTTTTCATCCATAGATTGATAGACAGACAAAAGTTGTTAACTGGAGTTTGGGAAATTTGTTGAGATTTAATCCTTGCACAAGTAGAGTTTGCCTACAACAATTCAGTGAATAGAAGTACCGGATGAAAACTTTTTGATATTGTTATCGAAGTGCATCCTAGAGGGATATCAGAATTAAACGACATTAGCAGTGAAGATCGGAGGAGTTCAGAAGCAGAAGACTTTGCAGATCACATGGCAGCATTGCATATTCAAGTTAAGCAGCATTTGGAAGACATGAACAACAAGTATAAGGAGAAAGCAGATGACAAGAAGAGACATAAGGAATTTGAAGTTGGCGATGAAGTGATGGTATATCTGAGAAAAGAGAGATTCCAGGTTGGAACTTATAATAAGTTGTAGATGAAGAAGTTTGGACCTTGCGGGATTTTGAGGAAGTTCAGTTCTGGAAATGCATATGAAGTGGAGTTACTGAATAGTCTGAGTATTTCACCTATATTCAACATTGCACATCTTCATGAGTACCATGAACCAGAATTCAATAAGAACAATGTTGCAGACTTGGAGAAACAGTTGCCCCGGAAGCAACCGGATCAAATTGAAGAGATTTTGGACAGTAGGATTGGGCGTAGTACCCGGAGCAGTCAGTATAAAGAATATCTTGTGAAGTGGAAGGACAAACCAGTTGAAGATTCATCTTGGATTTCTCAGGCAGAGGAAGACCGCCTTGGTTTCCCTCCGACCCCGACAAAGTGAGAGGCTCACTTTTTCAATAACCCTGGATGTCTGATGCAGGAGCATCCCCGGTTCTTAGCAATCTTGCATCAACCAAAAACATTTTCCTTTATGTTTTTCTTTCTGTTTGCAGTTTTAGTTTTCCTTTCTATGTATCCCGGTTTTGGCTCACCGAATCCTGTGGAGTTGGATTCTACTTGAAGACTTGATCATCTTTCTTGCTTCCAGACCACATCGCATTTGGATCATTTTCCGGCAAGATATCGCTACCGGTTTCCATGACAGTTTCCTGTTACCAGTTGTTCCTTTGTTACAAGTTGCCTGAGACCTATTATGGTGATCTATCGAAACCTTTTCCGAAGCTTTCAGAGCCTTGGGCATTGATTTCGATGTTCCTTGGCATGTAGCCGACCTTTTCATGCGATCTACGTTTCATCCTTTGGATTTTCCAGAGGAATCTCTTGGCAGAAGCCAACCTTGTTTATTTTGCACGTTAGGTCTTCTTCTTCGGGTTTTGATCCCTTTCGGGCCGACTCGATCCTTTGGATCGATATATATATTTGTAATTACGCATTAGAATGTAATCAATTAGAATAAAGCAGAGAATCAAGTAGCTAGATTGTGCGTAGAAGATAGATCATAAGATTCAAGGTCCTAGTTGTGACCTATTCTACCAAGCCTGTGAGCCGGTATGTTGTAACCCAGTTGTTACCGGTTGGATGTAATCGAATTTCATGCAATAAAACAATCTGTTATGCACTGCCTCCATCATATCTTTGTGTTTCCGTTGTGTTTACTCTTGTTGACCGATTTGGATTGATCTCTTTGAGGTCCCTCCTCACCGGTGATTGCTTCAGAAAACCTTGTAGTGCATCTAGCTATGACTGCAATTGAAGCTTTTTGAGGCCATCCACACAAAGAAGAGACACAAATCTGTGTGCAATACAATATTTGGCTACGCACAAGAAAGGTATAGAGAATATCTAGTGATTCAATTGATTTGGATGAGACAGATCCTTATAATGATTGGAAATAGCGAACAAGATGAGCAGCCTCCATTGCTCATCGAGGATGACATCTATGATTTGGAGAGGCAAGCATTGGAGGAAGGGGGTGCATTCAAATTGTCATTGGATGACATTGATGAGGATGAGTAATCATTGCCACCAACATCTACAACCAAGATGGAGGTCGAGCCATAGCCTGTTATACCAAGCAAGGTGTTGGAGCCACAATGGACTCCTCGGACTAGACCCTCTAGTTCTAACTCTCCCATAGTTTTCACTAGAGTTAGGAAGAGGAAGATGTAAAATGTTTTAACGTGGTATTTACTTTTACTTTACAAAAACAGTTTGCTATTTTCATTTTGTTTCAGACTATCAGCCATCAACATTCCACATGAGGATGCCATTTTGTGCTCTATTTGCATTTTGTAACCTGTTAGAATATTTAATCTTTACTTGGCTTAGGATTATTTATATTTAGTTTGGGATATTCCTTTGGAATCCCTACATGTAATTTGTCCTCTTGTACATGTGTGAGGGCAAGGCATTTCTTTTATTTTCCTTTATTAAGGAATTTTAGATTTCCTCCTTAAGAGGATGTGGACACATGGCACACACATTTTATGAATGGTGGCATTCATAGATTTGGAAGTTACTTTGTAACTCCTCTCCTCACCTCTATTTAAGAGATGTCTTCTCTCTCATTTCTTCTTAATGACATTATTGTAAAGAGCTTCTCTCTCTCTCTCTCTCTCTCTCTCTCTCTCTCTCTCTCTCTCTCACACACACACACACACACACACACACACACATTTTAGGCATTGCCTCATTCATAATAACACAAGAGGTTTTTCTTTGATTTTCCCGTTTCAAAAGTTCTTGCCTCCTTTACATTTGGGTGATTGCTCCAAGGTTTCTACATTTCTCTTGGTAACACTTACTTCATCAATAAACTTACTTGGATTTTGTTTTTCTTTCCTTGCTCTTGTATTTCCTTCATGGTATCAAAGCAGGTTTCTAATCCTTGTTTCAAGTTGAGATTGATGAAGGTTACCATTCTGTGGAGCTCACCTTTCTTGGAGGCATTTCTTTGAGAGAAGAGAAGTAGTTTGCTCTTTAATGTTTTATTGTGCGGGTTTTAATTTAAGTTTTAAGTTTTTTTTTCAAACAAATTTGCATGCAAGTCTACTCCATTTTGATTCTAGTTTAAAGATTTTTTAAGCTTTAGAAGGCTTGCCGCCAAAGTCTTCTTTCTGGTTTGAGTTTTGGTTTTGGAAGGCTTGCCGCCAAAACCATTTTGTATAACTTTTTTTGAAAGGCTTGCCACCAAGACATTCTCTGTTTGTTTGCAGGTTCTAAAATTTTATTTCACTTGCAGATTATTATTGATTTATTTTTCTAATTGTTTATGTCTACAGATTAAAAAACTATTTAAGTTTCTCTCTACTTTAGTCATTTGTTTTTTAATATTATTTCAATCTTTGTTAAATCTTACATCTTTCTGATAGTTTTCTTTAAATCTCTTCGTAATAAAAATCTCTGATTCATATATTATTTACCATTCTTTGTTTCATTCCTACTTCAAACTAATATTGTTCTACATCTGCACATATCTATTCACATTTGGTATTGCAGTTCCTTTCATATTTGGTACATAAGTTTTTGCATAAGTGTAAGAACACCTTTGGCTTTAAGTTTGTTTATTCTATCTTGTTGTGGTTAATGTCTCTCTAGATTCTCTGCCCTGTTACATATCTGTGTTTTTTAAATTTAAAAGTTTCATATCGTCCTCTCTAGTGCCCTGGCGTCAAATTCAACTGTCCATATATTGCGCTAATAGTGTAGAAGGTGTTCAGCCCATCCTGCCTTGCATCAAACGCCTATGTCTTTGAATCAGTCATTTTTTACCAGTAGCCTATGCTTTTGATTCCTTTGTAACATTTTGTTACATGCATTATTTCTGAAAAAAATTATTAGTTTGTATTTCATTTCATACGATTACTCTTTAATTCTTTGGAAGTTTAAGTCTTTATCTTCCACGTATAAACTATAGCTTACTTTATTTAAAATAAAAAGTTTTAAGTTCTTTTCTTATTAATACATACATTAAAAAGTTTATACATATTTTTAATATATAAAAAGTTTAAAAGTTTATAAAGTTTTTTTAAAAAAAAAAAAATTTAATTATATAAACTTTTTTTATATAAATAGTTTCTTTTCTAATTAAAAATTTAAACTTTTTTAATAAAGTTTGTTTAATTAAAATTTAAGTTTTTTAAAAATTTACTATTACAAATTTCAAATTAATTTTTTTTTCATAAATTTTTTTTTTTAAAAAGTTATTATTGTTATTCGGTTCAATTTTAATCAAGGAGGTTAATTTTTTTTGTTTTTTAATCAAAGGGGTAATTTTTTTTAACTAACTATAATTTGTTCATTGTTTTGCTATCATGTCTACATTAATTCCAGAAATTAAGTTAAATAGCACTAATTATCATTCATGGAAAACACATATTTCCTTTGTTTTTCGTTTCAAGCACCTTTTGGATGTTGCAACTGATAAAAGTTCAGAGCCCGCTACAACTGTTCCTCAAACCGATCAAGATAGATGGAAAGCTCAAAATGAGGAAGCACTTGGTTTGATTGGAATTTCAATGGTTCCTGATTTGTATGTTCTAATTGGAAATTGTACAAAAGCATATGAGGCATGGGGAATTTTAAAAACAACTTATGATAGTTCAAATCCCGAAAAACTCAGATTCAAGATCAACTCGAAGATCTTAGGTATACGGATTTTAAAACCATGGATGAATTCTTATTAAAGTTTGATTCTATTAATAGTCAATTAACTGGTTTAGGAGTTACACTAGCTGAAATACGTTTAATTCATCTTATTCTTAAAAAATGTCTTCCTCGTCAATTTTAGCAATTTATTACTAATATTCATGCTCAACTTGCTATTCTTAGTTTAGCTACTCAATTAACTTATGATATTTTTCGTAATTTATTACGTCAAGATGAAACTAAATTAATTCAGTTTGGTACTCTTAAAAGTAGTGAGCATGCTTTTATGTCTAAAAATCAAAATCATAATAATCATTTTAAATCCAATAATAATAATAATCATAATAATTATTATTCTAATAATAAATTTCATTCTAAATCCTATAATAACAATTCTAATAATAATCAAAAGAATAATTATTCTAAGAGGCCCCATTGTGCGTATTGTGGTAAAGATGATCATGTGACTAATAATTGTTTTAAGAAGCAAAATGGTAAAAAGCCCATGAACCAAAATAACCAAAATAATCAAAATAATCAACAACATAAACCTTATTATAAGAAAGGTAATAATAATGGTAATTCATCTCGTCATGCATTTACATGTACTTATAATGTTTCGCAACCACTTGAGTGGATTATTGATTCTGGTGCATCTCGACATGTTACTTCTCATAAAGAATGTTTTGAATCTTTGCATCTTGATACTTCCAATATTCATGTTCAATTAGCTAATAATCATAGTTGCAAAGTTGAAGCTATTGGTGATGTGAATGTCCCTAATGGGAAATTACATGATGTTCTTTATGTCCCTGAATTAAAATCAAATTTGCTTTCAATTCCTAAACTTTGTCAAGATTATAAGATTAACTTTTATAGGGGCGTGTGTTATATCATTGATCCAAAAACTAATCATGTTATTGCTATTGCTAAAATGGATATTGATAACTTATTCAAGTTCTATGAATTTGCTCCTACAAAGTATTCCTTGCTTACTACTATTGATTTTACTATATGGCATGAAAGACTTGGCTATCTCAATTTTGATTATATGTCATTGATGCAAAAAGAAAATATGGTTGATGGATTGCTTACTATTGTTCCTTCTCAAATTGTTTGCAATGGTTGCATGAGTAGTAAGATGCATAGGGAACCCTTTCCTCATGGTCAATCTTGGAGGGCATACAATAAATTGCATCTAGTTCATAGTGATCTCTTGGGTCCCATGGAGAATCCCTCCATCCAAGGTTCAAGGTATGCTCTTACCTTTGTTGATGATTTTTCAAGGAGAACGTGGATATATTTCCTTCATAGTAAGGATCAAGTGCTTGATGTGTTTACTGAATTTCATATGTTTGTAGAAAGGCAATCTGGTTCTAAAATTAAGATTCTTCATACTGACAATGGAAGAGAATATGTCAATAATGCATTTAATGCTTATTTGAAATCTTTTGGAATTAAACATAAGCTTACCATTCCTTATACACCACAACAAAATGGTGTGGCAGAACAGAAGCATAGGACCATTGTGGAAATGGCATGTTTATTGCATGCAAAAAATATGGATTACAAGTTTTGGGTTGAAGCTATGGCTTGTGCAATTTATTTAATTAATAGAACACCTACCAAAGCCTTAAAGGATAATACTCCTGAAGAAGCTTGGTCTGGTAGAAAGCACAATTTGCAGAATTTAAGAATTTTTGGTTCCACAGCTTATGTTCACAAACGTAAGGAGAAAAGGCAAAAATTAGATGCTAAATCTTCTCCTTTTATTTTTGTTTGTTATGATGAAAATACTAAAGGTTATAGAGTTTACAATCCTATTACTAACAAGGAAAAAGTTGCAAGAGATGTTTGTATTGCAGAAAAAGGCATTCATGATTTGTTCTAAAGTGGAGGATGATGAGCTTGCTCAAAGCAAAGTTGTGCTTGTGGAAGACCAACCTCCTTCTCTTAACCCTACTCCTAATGCATCTCTTTCTATTCCTTCTAATGATAGTGATGATGATAATAATAACTCTACTCCTCATGACTCTTCTTCTAGTGATGAATCCATTACTTCTAAAAGAAGACTTAAATGGTTTAAATCTTTAATTCAAGATAGTGATGAATACTTAGCTAGAATGGATAGACTTCAAGCTAGAAGAGTTAATTATTGTAATTATTCTTTAATGTCTACTATTATGAATTCTAATGATCCTAAAACATTTCATCAAGCTAAAAATCAACCACATTGGCAAAAAGCAATGAAGGAAGAATATGATACTTTAATTTCTAACCAAACTTGGGATTTAGTTCCCTTGCCTCATAGTGAAAATCTTGTTTCTTGCAAGTGGCTTTATAAAACTAAATTGAACGCTAATAATCAAGTTAGTAAATTTAAAGCTAGATTAGTTGCTAGAGGTTTTTCTCAAATTGAAAGCTTAGATTATACTAAAACTTTTGCTCTCGTTGCTAAAATGCCTACACTATTAAACTTGTTCTTGCTTTAGCTTCTAATATGAATTGACCTATTCATCAAATGAATGTCAAAAGTGTTTTTTTAAATGGTGATTTACATGAGGAAATTTGTGTGTCTCAACCTCTTGGTTTTGTTAAGGAAGGTAATGAACATTTAGTTTGCAAGTTAAAGAAATCAATTTATGGTTTGAAGCAATCTCCTAGGGATTGGTATTCTAAGATTAATGCATTTTTTCTTTCTCAAGGTTTCATTAGAAGTAAAAATGATCCAAATTTGTATATTAAACATAGTGAAGATGACATTGTGATTATTATTTTATATGTAGATGATTTAACTCTAACTTCAAGTTCCAATAATTTGATTTCTGAAATTAAGTTTCAACTCAATCAAAAATTTCAAATGACTGATTTAGGACTTTTATATTATTTTTTGGGAATGCAAATTTGGCAAACAAATAATGGTATTTTTCTATCTCAAAGTAAATATGTTCAAGATCTTTTAGACAAGTTTAAAATGAATGATGCTAACCATGTTTCAATTCCTATTGAATTAGGCACTAAGTTAATGCTTGATATGCAAACTCCACTTGTTGATCCTACTTGGTACAGACAATTAGTTGGAAGTTTGAATTATTTAACTCTTACTAGGCCAAATATTGCTTATAGTGTTGGTTTGGTTTCAAGATTCATGTCTCAACCTCAACAAACACACTTTAAAGTTGCTAAAAGAATTTTAAGATATACTAAAGGAACTATTAATGTAGGTTTGTTTTATGATGCAAATTCTGATTTTACTTTAAAAGGTTTTACTGATTCCGATCTAGGTGGAGATCCCAATGATGGGAAATCTACTTGTGGTTATTATTATTTTGTTGATTCAAAGGCAATTTCTTGGAATAGTAAAAAGCAACAATCTACCTCTCTTGGATCCACTGAAACTGAGTACAAAGGATGCACTAATGCTTACAAAGATGCCTTGTGGCTTAGAAGACTACTCGAAGATTTGGGTCTACCTCAACACGAACCAACTCCATTATATTGTGACAACCAAAGTGCCATTGCCTTGGCTAAAAATCCAGTTTTCCATGCAAGGACAAAACACATTGCTCTCCAACACCACATTATTAGAGAACAAATTGAAGACAAACCAGTTTCACTTCTCTATTGCAAGGGGGAAGACCAAGTTGCGAATATTTTGACCAAGTTGAAAATATTTTGAATTTCCAATTTCATTGTAAAAATCTTGGTTTGCAACCCATTGAAGGGTTTGATGTAAACTACCCAAGTAAAGCTTAAGGGGGGGTGTTAGAATATTTAATCTTTACTTGGCTTAGGTTTATTTGTATTTAGTTTGGGATATTCCTTTGGAATCTCTACATGTAATTTGTCCTCTTGTACATGTGTGAGGACAAGTCATTTCTTTTATTTTCCTTTATTGAGGAATTTTAGATTTCCTCCTTAAGAGGATGTGGACACATGCTAAGTCACAGGATATGGCGAATTTAATGGATGAGGTTCGATTTTTATCGAATCTAAAATTTTTATTTTAAAATCGTTTAAAATCGGTTTCAAAATCGTACGGCTTCAATGTCGGTTTTTTTTATTGTTTAAAAACTTTAAAAGTGATTTTGTTTAGGGTTTTTTAACATCGTTTAGGGTTTGCTTTAGATTTTTGGCGGATTTTATCTATAAAGCGTCGTTCTCCACCTCTATAAAACACGTCTCCAAATTTATTGGTTATATTTTTCATTTCTTTTGAAAACACGTTGACTCTGTTTCCGTTGCATGTGGACTACGAGTGGACTGCGTTGCCGTTGCAGGAGGTTGCGGGTTGCAGAGGTCGCGGGTTGCAAAGGTCGTGGGTGGCAGAATTCGCGGGTTGTAGTTGCCCTCACCATAGTTGCCAATTGCCATCACTGTTGTTCAGGTAGGTGCCGTCGTGCCGAGTTCTTTTTTTTTCACTCTTTGCATTCGACATAGCCATTTTATTTTGTTTTTCTCGAGTGTAGTTGTTTGGTTATATAGTTTGATAGCTATATAGTTTTATTTTTACCATATATTTATAGTTTTATTTTTACCATATATTTATAGTTTTATTTTTTATCCCCATCCCATGGGGACCGTCCCCCGCCTTTTTGGGCGCGTCCCCCAGTCAGGGACGTCTCGGGGAGGGGGGGACGAGGACGCGACGTCCCCCGTCGTCCCGCCACCGCCACCCAATCGCCGCCGGGACGTCTCCACATCTCCCCGTCTCCGCATCTCCCAGGGAGACGTGAAGATGTCTACTCGGAGACTTCTGGGCGTCTCCGCGGGAGACGCCTAGGCGTCTTCTCGTCCCTCGAGAGACGCCTAGGCGTTTCTCGAGGGACGAGGAGACGCCCAGGCGTCTCCCGCGTCCCCACGCCTAAACAAACCAAAAAGGCAACATTTTAAAAAACATGTGCCTTTTGGGGGGATTAAGGGGTAACCCTAATTGGACGTGGGCCCCACCCAACCCCCCAAAACAACACAAAAGCATTTTTTTTTAAGATTTAACTCTCATTTTGGTAAACTGATTTTTTTTTCCAGCAAGCTAAAGAGGAGGAAAAACTTGAAGAAGACTAATTGAAGGGGTGAGAAAAGCTGATTGCAAGTGTGATAGGAGCTAGAAGAAGCAAGAAGAAGAGGAAGAAGAAGATTCTTCTACATTTTGGAGAGATTTTTCAAGCACAAGGTAGGGTTTTTCAACTTTTTCTTGTTTTTTTTTTGTTTTTTTTTGAATATTTTCTGATTTTCATTGTTCTATGTCATTTTTGGATTTTTTTTCCCTATTCATCTCAAGACTCAAAATGAGATTTGATGTTGAATCTTGAGGGCAAAATGATTCATCATTTTGCCCTCAAGATTCAACATCAAATCTCATTTTGAGATGAATAGGAAAAAAATTTAAAAATATATTGTTAAACTAGGCTAATTTTATTTTCATTTTGTGAAATGTAGTGTCAATTTCAAAATGAGCTCCCAAGGCATGAGTGAAGATGACATGGAAATCCATTCTCATAGTGAGAATGATTCAGAATATGAACCTGAAAATGAGGGGGGTGACCATGGGGCTGATCCTGGAGCCCAATCTAGCTCTATGGCAAGTGCACCGGCTAGTACAGGTTGCCCTTCAGAGTTGTTGGCACCATATGCTAGGGGTCATTTTGATCCTAAGTCTCCTCTAAAACAGTTTGCTTCACGAATATCAATACAAGGCACTGCATCACATTCAAGTGGGGGAACAAGGAAGTGGAAGTGCAATATTTGTGACACAGAATGGTTCGGTAGCATTAGTAGGGTGAATGCACACTTTCTGTTTTGGAGAGGAAAAGGCTTGAAACATTGTAAGTTTTTGGAGGAAGCCAAAAATATACAATACAGAATTGAGTTTAACAGGATTTGGGGGGTTCCAAATGACACAAATATTTCAATGCCTACTACTTTGTCTGCTAAGGCAGCACTTCATACTTCTCATGCTTCGCAGACGGGAGGAATGATGTTTGGATCTCCATCCACTTCCATTTCTACTGCTGCCAGGGCTGGGAAACGTAAGTTGCAGACAACACAGAGCAACCCCATTACTGATATGTTTAATGTGCGGCTGAGAGATGAGATAGATGAATCTATTGGCAATTTCTTCTTTGCCAATGGCATTCCATTTCATGTTACACGGTCTCCTTATTATAGGAAGATGATGGATATGGTGGCCAAGGGAGGACCATCTTATGTGCCACCAGGGGAGACGAAAATGAGGACCTCAATCTTGGATAAAAGCTATTCCAAGATCAATATTTTGATGGAGAAGATGAAGGCATGTTGGGTGGCATCGGGGTGCAGCATAGTTATGGATGGGTGGACAAACATTAGCCATTGTCCACTCATCAACGTCATGGTCACATGTGTAGAGGGCCCATACTTCCTTAGAGCAATTGATTGTACAGGGCATTGTAAAGATGCTGATTTCCAGTTTCAAGTCCTCGGGGAGGCTATTGAGGAGGTTGGGCCACAAAATAAGGTCCAAGTAGTGACAGATGCAGCCCATGTGTGTAGAGTAGCAGGGAGACTCGTTGAGGCAGCTTATAGACACATTTGGTGGACCCCATGTTGTGTGCATGCCATGAACAATGCACTCAAGGACATGGGGAAGATAGACTGGATTAGAGGAGTGGTCACTGATGAAAGAGATGTGCAGATGTTTATCTACAACCACCACACTTCACATGCACTCTTCAGGTCCTTCGCGAAGAAGGAGTTCTTGAAACCAGTTGAGACTAGATATGCATCCTATTTCATTCTCTTGGAGAGAATGATTGAGTTGCAAGAGGCATTGCAACTCATGGTTATGACTAATGAGTGGAATAGGTGGGCTGAGGCCAAGAAAGAGCAAGGGAGAAGGGTGAAGGAGATAGTGAAGAGTGATGTGTTTTGGACTAATGCGAAATACATTGTCTCTATCATTACTCCAGTATTCCAGGTGATCAGATATGGGGATGGGGATGCACCTAACCTTGGAGAGGTGTATGAGTGCATTGACTCTATGCTTGACCAAATGAGGGTTGCTGTGCGAGTGAAGGACCCCTCTTTAGCATTCTACAATGAGCAAATCCAGCCTATCATTCAACGTAGATGGGACAAGTTGAACACTCCTTTGCGTATGGCTGCCTTTGCCTTGAATCCTAAGTGGTACAAGGCTAGACCGGGTAGATTGACACCGATTCAGGATGATGAGGTGAAGGCGAGTTTCTTTAAGTGCATAGAGAAGATGTTTGATTCCAGAGATGTCGGCACAATGCGCACTGAGTGGGGAAGATTTGCCACTCTTAGAGGTTATTCAGATGTGGCAAAGATGGATATAGACAACATGGCACAGGAGGACCCACTTTTATGGTGGAATTGTCATGGCCCGAAATCTTTGACCACCACTCTAGCCATCCGTCTGCTATCCCAGATTTCCAGTTCTTCAGCTGCTGAGTGGAACTGGTCTACATATAGCTTCATCCACTCTCTTAAGAGGAACAGACTTACCTCTAAGAGAGCAGAGAAGCTTGTGGCTGTACACAATGCTTTGTGTCTCATTGACCGCAAGACACTTATGTACAAGGAGAGTCCAGCGGCACGATGGGATGTAGAGCCAGAGGAGCCTTCACAGATTGATGAGGATGATCCTACCACTTCAGATGCAGGGCTAGTTGGTGTGAGCTTGAGGGACCTTGATCCTCAGGAGTCCAGCAGTTCCAGTGAGGAGGAGTTCGCAGATGATTAGAGGCCTCCATTAGCTACAGTTTGAGTTTTCACTTTTCAGTTTTGTCATTTTGTATTGTAATGCTATTGCTACACGTATTTGTATTTGGCTACTCATCGTAATGATGAATCATGTAATCATCTTTATTATTATAGACTTTGCAATGGCATCAGATATTCGTATTTTCGTTTTCCTTTTTCGATATTCATATGATAGAAATGAGAAATCTCCAATTTGACAATTTCATTTGTCAAATTTTATTTACTTTTAGCAATTAGTTACATATCACTAATCTAAGTAATCTTGGTATTTCCTATAGTTTCATTTGAAATCTAATTCTTATACTGTTATACTGTTATACATCTTTTCAAAACTAGTTTTTCAAGTACTATATGTATATGTATAAGTATATGAGCACCACCACCCCGCCACCCCCCTGCCGCCGTCCCCCCGCCGTCCCCAAATTTAGACCCTTGGTCCCCGCGTCCCCCCGTCCCCGACGCCCATGGAACACTGTTTTTTATTTTAATTTATTTTTTTCCAAATGCATTTTAGTTTTATTTTTGCTGTAATAATTTTTGTTTTTCCAGAATGCATTTTAGTTTTATTTTTACTATAATAATTTTATTTTTTCCAAAATGCATTTTAGTTTTATTTTTACTGTAATAATTTTATTTTTTCTTCCAAAATGCATTTTTACTGTAATAATTTTATTTTTTCCCAGAATGCATTTTAGTTTTATTTTTTACTGTATTAAGTTTTTTTTCCATATATACTGTGTTTTGAATTTAGAAATATAATTTTATATTTGTTATTTGATAAGTCTTAAATATTTTTTTTGTTATTTGATGTATTTTTATTTTAAAAATAGATGTTTATAAAATTATTATATGCAACTTTTTATTTTATTTAGTTATTAGAAAATGAAGCATTTATTATAATTAGTTTTAATATTATTTTATTTTATTTTTTCATTTTAAGCTAAAATTTAATCCATGTTTTAAATATTAAAAATCATTTTTCTTCTGTACAAATTGTAATGGCTCCCAACAAATCAACTTCAGAGGGATGGAAACATGTGACCCGCAATGGTACTTATCTAAATTGTAACTTGTGCCCCCGAAAGTTTATACCGGAACTTTAACAAGGATAAAGGACCACTTGCTTGGTATTTCAGGGGGTAAAGGTGGAGGTGTTACTACATGTCCAAATGTGTCCAAAGAAATTAGAGATATTTTAGAGAAAGAGCAAGCCTCTTCGATTGCAAGAAAGATGCAGGTGGCACAAAAGAAACAGAGAATTGAAGAGGATGTGTCTAGATCCACATCTATTATGTCTTCCTCGTCGAGTCTACCCAAGGCCACAGGGACATCCAAAGAGAGTGGAACTTTGAAGAGTCTTTGGAAACCAGTAGAGAAACAACAGGTGGATGATGCACTAGCAGATTTGTTTTACACAAGTGCTATTCCATTCAATGTAGCTAGAAATCCGCATTTTCGCAATGCAATTCAAAAAGTTGCAGAGTTTGGCAAAGGGTACACGCCTCCCACATCTAAGGCTTTCAGGACAAGTCTTTTGGAGAGGTCAAAGGAAAGAGTGATTGAGAAACTAGTTGAGGTCAAAGCCTCTTGGAAGGCAACAAGTTGCACCATATTGAGTGATGGATGGTCAGATATATGTCAAAGGCCATTGATCAATATTTTGGTGGCTTGTCCTGAAGGTGTTGCATTCTTGAAAGTGGTTGACACCATGAACCACAAGAAAACTTTTGAATACATATTTCAAATATTAGAGGAAGCCATTCTTGAAGTATAGGTGGAAAATGTGGTTCAAGTGGTAACTGATAGTGTAGCAAATTGTGTGGCAACTGGAAAACTAATTGTTGAGAAATACCCACAAATATATTGGAGTCCATGTGCAGCACATTGTTTGGATGTGTTGCTTCATGATTTGGCTAAGTTTCCATGGATACATGAAGCAATTCATAGAGGGAGAGCATTTGCAAACTTCATTAGAAATCATCGTCTCACATTGAGTCTTTACAGGCAGCATGCATCTAGGGAGTTGTTGAGGACTTGTGACACAAGATTTGCTTCATTTTATATCACTTTGAAAAGAGTTGTTGAAGAGAAAGCAGCTTTGAGATCAGTTGTTTGTTCCAATGAGTGGGAAAATTCAGCGCTTTCTAAAAGTGCCAAGGGCAAGAACATAGAGCAAATTGTTTTAAACAACAACTTTTGGGAAAGTGGAACAAAGGTTTGAGTATATGTGAGCCAATTGTTGATGTCTTCGTATGGTTGATGGTGACAAACCTTGCCTTGGCATGCTTTATGAAAGCATGGATCGTTGTAAGGAAGCTATTCAGAGAGCACTAAATAATGTAGATGCAGAGTACATGGAGATATGGGCAGCAATTGATTCTAGATGGAAAATGATGCATACACCTTTACATGCAGCAGCTTGCTATTTGGAGCCTAAGCTATTTCATATTGATCGACAAGCTGATTTTGAAATTATGGCAGGGTTTCATGAAGCCATTAGCAAATTTGAACTAGATCCAGCAATTGCATGTCTAATCAGAGACCAAAGTTGGCTATACAAGAGAGCAGAAGGGTTGTTTGGAGTAGCAAGAGCCAAATATGATATGACACGAGATGCAGTACCTAGTTATAGATGGTGGATGAGCTGTGGAGCACAAACTCCTGAACTTCAGCGCTTTGCCATTAGAATACTGAGTCAGGGAGCAAGTTCATCAGCTTGTGAGAGGAATTGGAGTTGCTTTGACCACATCCATTCCAAGAAGAGGAACAAATTGTTGTTTGGAAAGTTGGGAGATCTTGTCTACGTTCGCAACAATTTGAAATTGTTCATGAACAAATCAGCAAGCGACTCCACATCTTCACAACAACGCATTCCACAAGACATAGAAGTGCCAGTTGCAGATGAGCCTGACTTTCTTGATGAGGAATTGGATAGTGATACAGATGATGATGCTACACCATCTAAGCCAAGTGCTCTTGATGACTTAAAGCTTTTTTGAAGTTCTAAAGTCTTAACTTTTTTATTGTAACTTTTTGAAAAGAAAACATCTTCGCAATCGTGATTTCACATGTTTCTTATGGTTTATATTTTATAAATGTGCCTTCTTTTTATAACGACTTCAAATCTATTTAGCAATGTTAGGCTATTTTGGTAATTTATTAGAAGTATACATATATTTAAAAAATAAACAAAATTATATAAGGCGATTTTTATCCGATTTTTTTTTTTCAAATTTTTCCCTCGTCGAATTTCATCTGAATTTCATAGCCGTCGATTTTGAATTCGAATTCGAACCTTGTGACTTAGGACACATGGCACACACATTTTATGAATGGTGGCATTCATAGATTTGGGAGTTACTTTGTAACTTCAATCCTCATCTCTATTTAAGAGATGTCTTCTCTCTCATTTCTTCTTAATGACATTATCATAAAGAGCTTCTCTCTCTCTCTCTCTCTCTCTCTCTCTCTCTCTCTCTCACACACACACACACACACACACATTTTAGGCATTGCCTCATTCATAATAACACAAAGGGTTTTTCTTTGTTTTTCCCCTTTCAAAAGTTCTTGTGCCTCCTTCACATTTGGGTGATTGCTCCAAGGTTTCTGCATTTCTCTTGGCAACATTTACTTCATCAATAAACTTACTTGGATTTTGTTTTTCTTTCCTTGTTCTTGTATTTCCTTTCACATTCAAAACAATCACATATAACTAGACTCAACTTGTTTCTTTTATGGACTCATTGGATGCACCTTCCCATTGAATTTTGCAAAAAGAATGTGTTTCTCATGAAATTTAAGCAAATTTTTAAGTTGAAGAGTTTTTTGCTGAGTTCTTGTCAAGTCGTCGTTTTTGGGCTTGGCGAGTTTTTGTGAGTCCGAGTAGTTCAACTACAATTCTAATTATATGGAAACAAGCTATTTTCTCAATGATATATTGTAATAACCCACACAAAATATTTGCAACCAACAATCAAATCTGAAAATGTATCTAAGTCAACTTTCAAAACACATAGTTTTTCCCTGTACCAATTGATTGCAAAATTGGCAATTTTAACATCCAAGCAATTTAAAATTTATTTACACTTCAAATAATGATAAATAACAACAATATCAGTAATGGTATGGACTTATGCTGTTATATATCAGTAATTTCCATATTTTAATCACAACAGGAATTTGCATACGAAACAATCAATTTCGCTACACCCGATTTCACCCATCAACACTAAATAACAAAATAGAAACTCTGGATTATATATAAAATATGAATCTGATTTTTACATTCAAATTGACTGTTATGACTGTCATGTAATCATCAGCAACAGTGTATACAAATCTGAAAACAACAGCAATAATACAGCTAAAGATAAATTAACAACCTCAGTGGAATACCACCTATAACATCTAAGTCACAAGGTTCGAATTCAAGTTCACGTTTGGCAACTATAAAATTCGGATGAAGTTCAACAAGAGTGAAAAATTCAATAAAAAAAATGGCATTAAATTCATCCTATATAATTTTTATTTTTTTTTAATATAAGTAATATATCTATAAAGCTATCAAAATAGTTTTACATTTATAAAATATAAGCCATAGGAAACAATTTATTTAAGAAACATCTAATTTATAAATACTAAAATAATATCATATTAAGTTCAAATATATTATAATAAATTTAAAAATATTGAGAAGTTGAAGAATTTAATTTAAAATTTATATAAATATAATTAAAAATAATAATATTATACATAAGTCTATTAAAATTTAAATGCTAACTTTTTAAAATATTAAAAATTAATAAAACTAAAATAATAGTTATTTTTTATAAACTCTATTACAAAAATAGAAAAAAAAAGCAATCTTTAAGAATTTTATAAAACAATGAACATGGTGATAAAAAAACCTAAAGAAAAAACTTTTAAAGAAAAAACTTTTAAAAAAAAAACTAAATTAAAAACAAGTCACAGCAATGTGGGATGAAACAGCAGTAACTAATTTGTAGTGGCACCTTGCCCTAACACCCTCATATCGCTCACCACACCTTCCTTTCACAAGTTGACAACGTGTGGCCCGTCACCAAATTTTGAATTTCAAACTAGAAATTCAGCAAACCTTGTGACGTGTAACACCGTCAAACTACACTAACTTGTATTGTTAAAGATACAACTCCAAAATAATGGGCTTGGGAATTTGTATACCAGTAAAAGACACACCAAAAAGAAGCAAAATACCCACAAAAAACTGAGGCCAAATTGTATCTAATGTGCCCACTTTCGAGTTTCCGGTGAATTGCCAAGCATGTCAACACCCTCAAATTTTAGTTCTGGACTGTTTCTGCATTTTTTCATACTCTCAATGGTTGTGTAAGAAAATAATTAATTTTAAGTTATCTAAAAAAGCAGATTAAAAGACAACTTTGATTAATTATTTTTGAAGTGAAGGTTTAAGTGACTAAGTGCCAAAATGTTTAATATTAAAATGTCTTTTTGGGAGCAATAAGAATAAATTAAATTATAAAGTGATTTTAATTTATTATTTCCAAAAGTTTCTCGGAAAGATTATAAAAGTGGGCTAGGGGTCTGATTTGGAGATATACTGAAGATTCAAACGTTTGTGCCTGAGAGCCAAACATTTTCTAGCAGGACAAAAAACCCAAAGGTTTCCAGAGCTGAGGATGGAAATCCTCATGCTTCACCAAAGCGGTTCTACATAGGGATTGATGGGGCATTTAAAGTTGGAGTGGGGCCAAATCCCTCATTCTTGGAGCATATTTAAGGCAGATTCACTAAGGGTTTGCATTTGTGCAAAAAAGTTTTCTTCAAGTGAATTAATCGATTGAGAGATTATTTTGAAATTTGTGAAATCTTATATTAAGACAAATTTTAGAGATCAATATCGGTTGGGCATTCGGGGTTTTAATTTAATATTTCATATTCACTCCTAGTTGGGTGTAAGGTTGTTTATTTGCAGAGTGGAGGGTTGATTTAAATAATGAAATCATCTGGCTTCTATCATTTATGACGCCACGGAATATAATTCCTTATTGTTGGGTGATTTATTTTATCACAATAATGGGTTGGATGCACAACAAATCTGAGTAATATGTTGAGGTTTAAGGTGATATTATAATTGCTAACTTGAGAATCAAACCTACTGCTGAATGGTAATATAGAAGCGTGGAATTAAAAGTTGAATAAGACAAGGGAACTAGGAAGTTTTGCCTTCATTTGACACCTCTTTAAATTAAAAATTGGGTCTTGAAGATTTAATACTGGGCAATTTTTTTTTCTAGAGGGGTAAATGCTTTAAACTCGGAGCTATGAACTGGTAAGGTCACAAATGGGGGACCTCATCCCCATTTAAACATTAAACAATAGCACCCCAGCGGGGTTTGAACCTTGATGTCAAGAACAGCAACACCACAACTTAATCATCACAACATGCAAATGCTGACTTAATACTAGGCAATTAATTCTTATTGTAAAATATAAAAAAACAAGAGGAGCCATGTGAATACAAAGCAAATAATCCTTCACAAACAAGCCACTTTGGGGACTCGCTGGACTTTCAAAGAAGAGAAAGGGCTGCCACATACCTCACTAGATGCCAAGAAGGGAGTCAAACCTTGTGATTAGTTGGACGTGTTGAAGGTATATGCTGATTTAAAAGAAGAAAAAATAAAGACAGATCATGGGGAAAAGACAAAGTAAAAAAGAAAGGAATCGTGGAGATATCTAAAGACATTGATATCAAATCTAGACATGTATACTTAGCCTTAATCAGAAATTAATATTTCTAAGAATGGTTGAATGGGGATATTGAAAATTGGAGTTGATTGGTAGACGGCATACTCCTCATTCCAACGTGGTGATAAAGAGACAAACAACAAAACAATTGGAGGTGATTTTGGTAAGCATTAACTGTAGATTAATGTAATGTCCCCTCCTTAGGCAGTTCTATTTTTAGCAAGATTAGCAGTGGATAGGGAGCCCATTCATGGGTCATGTGGCCTTTTTGGAGGTTTGTGTGACGTTTCAGGAGCTCAGAACCAATCTCCTATTTTTTAGAAGGGATTCTTATTTTTTGGTAGGAGACTAACAGTTCCCCTGTTAACCACCCAGAGCTTGTAGAGCCTTGCAGGGGGCTTGATGAGCCATTTCAAGTGTCCAAAGATAGTTTCCTATTTTTACAGGAGACTAGGAGTTGGCCTACAAATTTTAGACATCACCAACGGACCAGGTGCATCATCAATTTCCAGTTGGAGAGGTCAGATGGATGGATTCAAAATAAACTTAAAATATTAAAATGCTAACTTTAATGTTTTAATTAAATAAAATAAAGTACTTTAATATAAAGTAACTTTATAATATTTTAATAAATTGTATAATATAAAGGGCCACCATGGAGGATGAACCCCTAGTAGACATAAGGTTGTTTTTAAAAGATGACAAATTAAATTAAATCAAGGGTCCATGAAGTGCTACGCTAGCCTAGGAGGAGAACAAAAATTAATTTATTAAGTCATGAAAACCCTGAAAGGAACATTAGGGTTTAACAAGGAATAACAAGTGAAGATTGGAATTTTCAGAGCTCTAGCATTCAAGGTGAGATTTACAATTTGTAAGGACGAAAACCCTTGCAATTCAAAGGGCCTGCAGGAGTGGAAGATCTCCCAAGGGTCTGAATTAATAAATTCTTTCAGAGAAATTGGTAAAACAAGTTCATTTTCAGGGTGCATCAAAGAAATATGCAAGGTATATTCAACATTTTAGACCAAGGAGCAGATCTGAAACAATACAAGCACCATTCACCAGCAATGCCCACACTTGCAGCCAACCATACACCTCCTGGGGAAATTGCAGCAAACCCTAATTGTTGGTGTGAGGACTTTGTGGGCTTTTGATGGGCAGAAACTTCAGATCAGAATATGATGTTGCTGCAACCTCATTCTTCATTATACAGCAGCACCATTTCCTCCATAAGTTCACATAGAGGTCTCAGATTTGGGGGCAATCAGTCATAGGGTTTGCTGATAAAACCCTAACATGGCAAAAAGAGGACAATTTATGCATGTAGCAAGTACAATCAGATCTGTACCTGATTGGGCATGGTATGTAACTATCAATTGAACCCAAAAATAAAGTTCAAATTCGTCCATTATTGCATTAGTTGCTTGTATTGTTATTTCCCAGCATTCTTTATTTGTAGTTTTCTCATTTGCATTGCAAAACCAAGCACAAAACAAAACAAATCTGAAAAACACAAAAAACCCAAAAAAGAAAAAAGAAACCAAAAAACCAAACTGCAAAAAACATTTAGTGATCCGGGATGGATCACTACAATTAACTCTTGGTATTGTTGTTCTCTCCTTTTCATTCTAGCATGTGAATCCTAGGGCAGCAGGGGAGGTAGTGGGTTTTATACCTTTTTCTAGGCATGTGGAGACTTCTTTAACTGTGTTTTTCAGTCCTGGGAGGATGTGAGTGAGTTCGTTAATGGTTTCTAGCCTATAGTTGTGAATTCAACTCCACTGCATCAAATTTTCCAGTTGTATAGCACCTCCAGGTCAATTCTTTTGAATGTGGAATCACTTGTTATCTATCACACACTATTTTGAAAATTCTGTGCAAATTGGACCTGCATCTATCTGGTACAAACTTACATTTATCTCAGGGCTGTAATCTGATTTATGGCTGTGTCATGTCCCCTCCATGATCATTATATATAGCATAATGAAACACTAATTATTATTATTTAATAGAATAATTACCAACAAACGATTATTTAAAATTTATTTCTTTAATAAATATTATTATTTAATTAATATTTATTTAATAAATATTATTATTTAATAATATTTATTTAATAAATATTATTATTTAATAATATTTATTACTAATAATATTCTTCGAATATTCAAATAAAAATAAATTTAAATTATTATATTATAAATTATAAACATACTTTCCATATTCTTAATTGTAAACACAATTTATATATTTAAAATAATAAATATATAATTTATATACTTATGAAAGACAGAATTAATCCATAATAACAATAAATTACATAAACGACTAAATAGGATAGTATTGATGTATAAGCCAACATACTTAGAAAGCGAACAAACTCAAGGATGCGGTTGGTAGCAAGGTTGAAATGCAGCGACTTTCTTATGAGAATAATGACAAAGTATTTAGCGGACATTACAGAGCTGCCAGTTACGGGTTGCCACCCAAATCAATCAAAACAAAGATATCTCCTCACAGACTCCGCTAAAAGAAGACATCAAGCATTATATACAGAACGGTATATATATATTGGAGGAATAGACATCAAGTAAGAAACATGAAATCAATAACTCTCTATGGAATAAGATGATCGATTTCCATTGAAATACCATGTCAGTGATCAATAACCATAACGATCAATATTATCAATTATTGATAAAGTGATAATAAGATCAAATTAATATCCACCAACCATCAATTGAACGGAGGGTGAGGGGGGGACACGATCATCAGCCATTACAAACATCGATTCCCCTTGAACCAAGCAGTAAACCCATATCAAATCATGAACAAGTTTTGATTCCATCAATCAAAGAATCGTTAAGAAACATAAGATTATGCATAACTAAATAATGTAACCCAAAGTTTTAAAACTCGGACTCGCCACGGACTCGGCAAACCAAAAATTTGGACTCGGACTCAGACTCGTGAAAGACTTGGCAAAAAAAAACGTAGTTTTACAAAAAAAAACCATAAAGAAATTAATGCCTTTAGAGAACATAAGAGCCATAATTGAAACATTACACATGTCATATGATCTACAAACACGAAATATTTGAAATTTCATCATTCATACTCATAGTTTCAACTCTAAAATGTATAATAGCAGCATAAGTTTATAAATGTTCACAAAATTACATATAATGATATGTCCAACTCCAAATGTGAAAAACAACAATGAACAAACCAAAGAGAAGACTACGTCTTCCTCTTTGTATTTCTCCTAATATAGCTCAATTTTTCAGGCCTTGAGCTAGAAGTAGTAGTAGTGGGTGTTGTGGTTTCTAAATGGTGAGATGATTCTTCTTCAAAGTCACAGTCCTCATCCTCGTCCTCCATTTCATCCAATCTTGCTCCTTCTGCATCTTGTGCTGCTCCTCTCTCTATTTCTGCAATTTCTTCTTCGGTAAGGAGGACATCGTCACCATCGTTTTGTTCATTCACGGTCCAATCACCATATGGATCAATTTCATCCAAGTCAATGGCCTCATGTGAAACACCCTCCACCTGTCTAACTCGAAGACGAAGGTTGTGCCGAACGAAGACTAGATCATTGAGCCGTTTTTGTGTCAATCTATTTCTCTTCTTTGTGTGAATGCTCTCAAATACACTCCAATTTCATTCACACCCAGAAGCACTGCATGGCTCAAACAAAACACGGATGGCTATCTTTTGAAGATTAGGCGTAGCACCATAATTCTCCCACCATAAATCTACAAAAAACATTTAGAAATATTAGAGTTGAGAACAAAATGTAACAATCAAGTTTGTAGTTTTTTTCCTGCAGTATTGAACTAAGTTACTAAATTTTTTACCTAGTTGTTTTCCTCTCCTATCAATTGCTAGTTGTGATGAGAAGAGTCTCCCCTCTGCACTCTTGTAGATCTTGAACAATGAACATTTCCAAATTCATAAATAGATAATCAAAGTGTCAAACTCAAATTCAATAATGAACATTTCCGAATTCATAAATAAAGATAGAGCAATTGCAAATGTCAAATCTCACCTCCAACTCATCAAGAACCTTGTATCTCAACTCAGGATTAGGTGCCATGTTATCAATGCGTGCAAAACACCTGCCATGACCTCCTCATCAGCCCTAAATGAATAAGAGAAGTAGAATTTCGGGTTCAAAAAGTAGGCGAAGGCATGTATCAGTTGGTGGAGTTGGTTTGTCCACCTACGATCAATGATGCGCCAAAGGATTTCACATTTTCTTGTATTTCCACGATAGTAATGTGAAATGGCCTCTTTGGCCCTATCCATGGCCTCATAAATGAAACCCATTGGCATGCCCTCTCCATCCACCATACAAAGAACCCTTACCAAAGGTTCTATCACCTAAAAAAATGAAAACAAATTTTAAATTAGTACAAAATTAACCCCTAAAAAATAAAATCAGCAAATAGACAAGATTGTATAAAGTTTTTTTTTGTGTTTGCTACTTACCGCAGTCAACTCCTCTCCACTTTTGGTGAACCCTTCATCAAAAACAATTCTCACAATCTTCTCTGCTTCAGGTCTTTTGGAGTATGTAGACCCCAACCAAGCATCAGACACAAACATTTGCTTAAGATGAGGAATGGCACTAAGAATGCTCTGCAAAGTGATGAAGTGGCTAGCAAATCGTGTCACTCCAGGTTGCACAAGGTCCTTTCCATTTGTGTGTTTTCTCATCAAAGCAAGCACCCAAGTATGGCTGTAGATGAATTTGATGACACTTCTTGCATCTTCAACCACCTTTTTCACCCATCCAATCTTCCCAATGTCCTCTAGCATCAAGTCCAAGCAATGTGCAGCACAAGGACTCCATGTAATCGTAGGATGCCTCTCCATAAGAATTCTACTTGCAGATACATATGCAGTTGCATTGTCCGTGATAATTTGGACAACATTCTCAACTCCAACTTCCTGAACCACCCCATCCAACAAATTACACAAAGTCTCTGCATTTTTTATTTCTTTTGAGGCATCAATAGACTTTAGGAATATCATTGCACCATTTGAAGCCACCAAGAAGTTGAGAAGAGTCCTATTCCGTCCATATGTCCATCCATCAAATAAAATGTTTCATCCTTTTCTCTTCCAATATATTTTCTGATCGTCAACCACAACTTGTGTATTTTTTACAGCTTTCTCTAGCAATGGCCCACTAAAGTCATGAACTATTGGGGCCTTAAACCCCTTACCCGCAACTGTTAATGCATTAACCAAACCTTCCCAATACACATTGTTTGCTGCATTGAAAGATAGGTTATTGTAAAACCAAAAGTTTGAAGCTTTTATCCTTGCTTGTTCGTGCTTCTCTCAATTCCATCCTGTACCCTCAAGTAAAGGTTGTGCACCTGGAACATTGCATGGTACAAAAAAACTAGGGTCTGATCTAACAATGAGGGTGAGGCTAGTGGCACTCCTGTTAGATCAGACCCTAATTTTTTTGTACCACACACTGTTCCAGGTGCACAACCTTCACTTGAAGGTACAGGATGGAATAGAGAGAAGCATGAACAAGCAAGGATAGCAGCTTCAAACTTTTGGTTTTACAATAACTTATCTTTCAATGCAGCAAACAATGTGTATTGGGAAGGTTTGGTTAATGCATTAACAGATGCGGGTAAGGGGTTTAAGGCCCCAATAGGTCATGACTTTAGTGGGCCATTGCTAGAGAAAGCTGTAAAAAATACACAAGTTGTGATTGATGATCAGAAAAGGTATTGGAAGAGAAAAGGATGTAGCATTTTATCTGATGGATGGACAGATGGACGAAATAGGACTCTTCTCAACTTCTTGGTGGCTCCAAATAGTGCAATGGTATTCCTAAGTCTATTGATGCCTCAAATGAAATAAAAAATGCAGAGACTTTCTGTAATCTGTTGGATGGAGTGGTTCAGGAAGTTGGAGTTGAGAATGTTGTCCAAATTATCACGGACAATGCAACTGCATATGTATCTGCAAGTAGAATTCTTATGGAGAGGCATCCTACGATTACATGGAGTCCTTGTGCTGCATATTGCTTGGACTTGATGCTAGAGGACATTGGGAAGATTGGATGGGTGAAAAAGGTGGTTGAAGATGCAAGAAGTGTCACCAAATTCATCTACAGCCATACTTGGGTGCTTGCTTTGATGAGAAAACACACAAATGGAAAGGACCTTGTGCAACCTGGAGTGACACGATTTGCTAGCCACTTCATCACTTTGCAGAGCATTCTTAGTGCCATTCCTCATCTTAAACAAATGTTTGTGTCTGATGCTTGGTTGGGGTCTACATACTCCAAAAGACCTGAAGCAGAGAAGATTATGAGCATTGTTTTTGATGAAGGGTTCACCAAAAGTGGAGAGGAGTTGACTGCGGTAAGTAGCAAACACAAAAAAAAACTTTATACAATCTTGTCTATTTGCTGATTTTATTTTTTAGGGGTTAATTTTGTACTAATTTAAAATTTGTTTTCATTTTTTTAGGTGACAGAACCTTTGGTAAGGGTTCTTTGTACGGTGGATGGAGAGGGCATGCCAATGGGTTTCATTTATGAGGCCATGGATAGGGCCAAAGAGGCCATTTCACATTACTATAGTGGAAATACAAGAAAATGTGAAATCCTTTGGCACATCATTGATCGTAGGTGGACAAACCAACTCCACCAACCGATACATGCCTTTGCCTACTTTTTGAACGTGAAATTCTACTTCTCTTATTCATTTAGGGCTGATGAGGAGGTCATGGCAGGTGTTATTCCATGCATTGATAACATGGCACCTGATCCTGAGTTGAGAGACAAGGTTCTTGATGAGTTGGAGGTGAGATTTGACATTTGCAATTGCTCTATCTTTATTTATGAATTCGGAAATGTTCATTATTGAATTTGAGTTTGACACTTTGACTATCTATTTATGAATTTGGAAATGTTCATTGTTCAAGATCTACAAGAGTGCAGAGGGGAGACTCTTCTCATCACAACTAGCAATTGATAGGAGAGGAAAACAACAACCAGGTAAAAAATTTAGTAACTTAGTTCAATACTGCAAGAAAAAAACTACAAACTTGATTGTTACATTTTTTTCCTCAATTCTAATATTTCTAAATGTTTTTTGTAGATTTATGGTGGGATAATAATGGTGCTGGCACGCCTAATCTGCAAAAGATAGCCGTTCGTGTTTTGTCTCAGCCATCCAGTGCTTCTAGGTGTGAACAAAATTGGAGTGTATTTGAGAGCATTCACACAAAGAAGAGAAATAGATTGACACAAAAACGGCTCAATGATCTAGTCTTCATTCGGTACAACCTTCGCCTTCAAGTTAGACAAGTGGAGGGTGTTTCACATGAGGCCATTGACTTGGATGAAATTGATCCATATGGTGATTGGACCGTGAATGAACAAAATGATGGTGACGATGTCCTCCTTACCAAAGAAGAAATTGCAGAAATAGAGAGAGGAGCAGCACAAGATGCAGAAGGAGCAAGATTGGATGAAATGGAGGATGAAGATGAGGACGAAGATGAGGACGAGGATGAGGACTTTGACTTTGAAGAAGAATCATCTCACCATTTAGAAACCACAACACCCACTGCTACTACTTCTAGCTCAAGGCCTGAAAAATTGAGCTATATTAGGAGAAATACAAAGAGTAAGACGTAGTCTTCTCTTTGGTTTGTTCATTGTTGTTTTTCACATTTGGAGTTGGACATATCATTATATGTAATTTTGTGAACATTTATAAACTTATGCTGCTATTATACATTTTAGAGTTGAAACTATGAGTATGAATGATGAAATTTCAAATATTTCGTGTTTGTAGATCATATGACATTTGTAATGTTTCAATTATGGCTCTTATGTTCTCTAAAGGCATTAATTTCTTTATGTTTTTTTTGTAAAACTATGATTTTTTTTTGCCGAGTCTTTCGCGAGTCTTTCACGAGTCCGAGTCCGAGTCCAACTTTTTGGTTTGCCGAGTCCGAGTTTTAAAACTTTGCATGCAATTTCCTGATGATATTCTAAATTGGAGAAATCGTAATCATATTTGTCAAAGGTAGACCAATCAGGTTGGAGTATTTTAAAAATTGGGCTTTGAAGACACCAATGCTTGCTTTGGTCCAGCATAAGCTTATGGAACATCCTTGTGAAGATGTAAGACTTGCAGTTACCTCTTGCCTCAATGAGATCGCAAGAATTACAGCTCCTGTAGCAACCTACAACGATGATGTGATGAGAAAGATTCTAAAGCTGATTGTTGGAAGCTTTCCTAGGTTGGGTGATACCAGAGGCCCTTCTTTTGAAAATAGGGCTAAGATTATAGAAATTATGGCAAGGGTCAGGTTGTTGAAGTATAGTGTCGGTCAGTAATCTACTGATCTGACTGAGACAACTTAGTCTACAAATTAGTTATATAATAATTAATAAACATTGTGAATGAATCGATTAATATATGTCTCGATTCTATAAATTGATTAATACATGAATCGATTAACATCTGTGAATCGATTATATGTTAATACATGTTAACTAACACTTGATAAGACGTGTTGATTAAGTTACACTAACTATTCGATCTGAGGAAGAGACACGATGATTGGTATAAGACGTGATGATTAGAAGGACATCTTGTCACGTATTTAGGATCGCTCTCTCCCTCAGTGTGTTAAGAAAATAAGAAATAGAACAGATTCATATCTTATCGTATTTAACTCATCACCAAACAGCGGGTCGTGTTTGATACATATCGACTAAAGGCTCAGGCAGATTATATACTTCTCTGCAGATCGTATTTCTTGTTCTGCAAACTTTCTATCATCTCCCAATCTGCATTACACAATCAACAATTAGATTGAGTTCCTCCTTTGTGTCGTGATTCCTCTGTCGACCAGCAGATCATCGTTGATAGGGCAGTTTGAAGTCATAGTTTTAATCTTAGAGGTGAGGCTGATTCATTGGCAAATAATTTTGAAATTATAATCTGATCACCAAAACTTAACACAGGTCATGTCTTATTTTGATTGATCTCAACTGTGCGGATTTAATTCGTCAAATGCTCCAATACTTCTTTACCAAAATCAGAAAATAAGAAATCAGATCTGAATCAAGAGCAGAAGTAAATATTTAATAGCAGCAAATAAATTAGAGATAAATTCTGTGAATCAAGTTAAATTATAGGCATGTATATATGTGTTCATGCTATAATAATATTTGCAGAAATTAATGATTTTTGTGAGTAATCTAACTGGTTATCTTCAATATGAATATGTAAGGGATTCATTTAATAATCTATTTTGAATTTAGAGAAACGGATTGCAAATAGGAAGGACGGCCAGCCTTCCGAGTTCACGAGAGGTGAAGGAAGACCGGCCTTCGTGCTCTTATTGAGTACGCCACCCCAAGATGGAATGGATGACCAACCTTCCATGCCCATGGGCCAGGAGGTGGAATGGAAGACAGGCCTTCCATGCTCTTGGGCTTGATCGAGGAGGACGGCCAGCCTCCAAGGTGAACTAAGGGATGGAAGGGCGACCAACCTTCCATGCTTTCATAGTACAAGGACGACCAACCTTGAGACTGCAGTTTGCAAGCCTTTCAACAAATTCCTAATAAGATTATTATGGGAATCCACATTGGAATGGCTATTGCCCTAATTAGATTTTTGATAGGAGTAATGTTTATATGATTTCATGATGCATATTGATGATTAGTAAAATGATTTAATGTCAATTTCCAGTAACTAATATTGTGTGCAGGACCTAGACAAGGAATTCTCTTATAAAGGGCATTTCAATTGGTAAATTTATGTTCTAAGATGTACTACATTTCTTAATTTTAATTGGAATTGTGGTTTCAGGGTAAAATTGAGGAATATCACCAAAAGGGACATTACATTGAAGCCTCTCAATTTGGCAATCAACACTTCCTAAATAAGATTGCTTTTCGTTTATCATCATGGTGACTGGTCAAAGTTATTCCCCTTTGGGACCCCAATCCAAGAGAAAGCATGTGATTTCAATTGTGGTTCATACACTCAATCCAGTAGCAGTGAGGACAACATAGAATGTAATCTTCATCAACTCTATTGTCTAAAGGTTAAGGCACTAGCTCGGTATTCTACTTCACTAATCAATCTACATTTGTTATTAGGTGGTCCAATGGACTTATAGTCATGATGTGAACATCAAGTGTTTTTTGGGAAGTCTCATTTCTGTTCTTTGAGCCATTTAAAGGGTTCACTTTTAAGTTATATTCAAGTTTGCACATGATAAGATTTATTTAATAACATTTTTTTAAACTATATAAATTATTAAAGTGTAAAAACATATTTATGGAGCAAGGACATGCAAAATAAATCTAAGTTTGTGATTGATGGGAAAGGTGGAATATTATCATGCAAACAATTTCAACATGCAATTTAATAATTATGCAAAAGAAAGATGCAATGAGAAGCTTAGGTATTTTGTAGTAGGAAGCAGTTTCTTAGAAGTTGGAGGCTCTCTGATTTATTTAATAACATTTTTTTAAACTATATAAATTATTAAAGTGTAAAAACGTATTATGGAGCAAGGACATGCAAAATAAATCTAAGTTTGTGATTGGTGGGAAAGATGGAATATTATTATGCAAACAATTTCAACATGCAATTTAATAATCATGCAAAAGTAAGATGCAATGAGAAGCTTAGGTATTTTGCAGTAGGAAGCAGAATCTTAGAAGTTGGAGGCTCTCTCTAGGAGGTGCTAGGTTTTTTAAATCTATCAGAAACTAGTAAACTCTTTTTCTCTTATGATGATGCAACTTTGTTTATAATCTTTGTAGTATTGTCAATGATATGCAATTTTTAACATGATGGAATCCAATGTTGCTCATGAAGATGTGATAGTTTCGCTTCTACGTAATTTGGTTTTCAACTTGTCAAATGGAATTTGGTCATACCCAGTAAACCATATTTATTGCAAGTCGTGTTTTCTCTCTTTAATACTTTGTGATGTAGGGTTTGAAAGGTGAGTCTTTTTCTCACCCGCATATCACCCATATGTTGTTGAATTTGACCTAAAAAAACTTTGTGTTGAGGTTTTAGTTGTTCAATTGTGCAAATCATACACAACTTTGTGTTGAAATTAGACAGAAGGGTTCTAAATCTACATTACTGCCCTATTCCCGAGTTCACCAGGGCTTCCTCTACGTATTTAGCTAACCTAGGGCATCTCTCTTTCTCTTTTCTGCCCTTCTCTTCCTTTCTTTTCCAGTTCTTTTGTGTTTTCTCATAAAAAGTACACAAAAATACAAAACCTCCACCATACAGAATATAAAATGGTTTTGCTTATCAACTCACTTTTTTAACTTGCTAAAAAGCATCCTTTGTGCTTTTATTCCAAGAATTACAAATTGATAAAGAAAAGTATCTTGGCAATTGGCTATTGCTGGATGAATTTTTAATTAGTATATCCTTTCAGATACAACTTTTAGGCATTGTGAACAATCAGTATTGTCAATACATGATTATATAATCCAGCGCCCAGTAAATGAATTAAATACAATGCCACTCAGTAGATCACCCTACAAAAGCTCAGTTAAGTCACATGCTTTTCTTAAGACATTTTCATCTTTATATGTTTATATCACCTAATCTTCTTTAAGTATTTTCAATTATCTGTTCTAGCCTTTGATCTTATCATTAAAAATTTGACTTCTAGCTCCTACTCAAGGAAACTCTAAAATTCTAAATATATATCATCTTATTATATATCAGACCAAAAAACAAACCCCAACTTAAAACAGCAATTAACAGTTCAGACAATGAACACAACTATATAATTGTTAAGAATTTTTTAAAAAATAACAGACACACTTCAAAGATAAATCACACACCATCAGCTCAAATTCTAAATAGTCTTTGTAACAAAAACATACCATCTGGTGCATAAGTTTCACTGATTCCCATCACAGCTTCAAATTTGTCAATGGCTGCCAGGTATATCTTGTCTGCAGTTTTAAGTGCTCTCTGAAAGTGCCAGAAAGATAAGTATTGAGTAACATATCAACTATTGCTACCTGTCTTGAAAAGATTCAAGATTGATTTAATTGATAATTAAAAAGAAAACATATTTTCACAAATCCAAAGATAACTGATCAAAATAGAAAAAAAAAATCGAAGGATTTTGCTCCTAAATACTCTCTTACAAATAGAATTTCTTCTTCAAACAATAAAAACTAAATAAGGGTTGTAAGTAATGCAAACATTCCAGACCTCACCCACTAAATGCTTGTGTATTTAACATTAGCCCTTGTGATGGACTCTTTGTTGGCATACTAAGTTATTCAGGAATTTTGGAATTAAAATATCAAGGACATTTGTCTATGAATATGTTAGATCACTGGTGAACACTTGATACATTAAGTCATAATGTAATCATGATAGAAAGAAAGATGGAGAAAACTTTATACTAATGTACAAAACCGAACAAAGTCAGTCAATGGGACCCAAAAACTTATGATTTATATGCAATTGAATTAGCTACGTTCAATGGGGATACATTCCCTTGAATTATCCACCTGTTCCTGCACCAAGGATATTTCAGAGATGCAGGCGAAACAGAGAAAAATCCCTAGGGCCATCCCTTACCAAAAACAAAAACATTTAGTAGGCTGAAAAAATAACTAGGGACAGTAGGAAACATTAGGGAATGGCTAGCCATCCCCCACAGTCCAGCCTAAAAGTTTCAATTTTAAATAGAAGCACCGAAATGAAAAAAGAAAAAAGGTTGTGAGAGGGTGCGTGAGGATCCCACAAAACAACCCTAAACCTAAAACAAAGACACTAAAACCTTAAAAAAATCCCTCATTTTGTATTCTGTGAGAAGACAACAAAGAAAGAGAACAGAAATAAGAAGAGAAAAGAACAGCAGTGAGAAAACGACAAAAGAATCAAAACTACATCTTTCGGGTAAGTTTACTACTCATTGTTCATTTGCACAAATCCTTTTGAATTTTTTTGCTTTTTTAAAGTTTCAAACATTTAAAGACTTTTTCTTGGTTTCTTATTTTACATTTGCACTTGCAACTGTATTTTCAAAATTAAAAACAATATGAAGAGCAATGAGGCTAGAGAAGATGAAGTTAAATTTCAATAAAGATATTGGAGGTTTTTTTCAGTGTGGGAGTGTTGTAGGTACTATGGATTCAAATAACCCATTCGAATGCCTTTCTAATATCCTAAAACTTTATGCAAAGGACCCATTCAATCATAAATAAATTCTCTATGATTTGCAACAGCCATAGACAAAGACAAGAAAACAACTCAAGGGGGAATAAAGTTTGCTGTAATTTGTGCAACAAGGGTTGCATGGATAGATACACAAGGCTTTACAATCATTTTTTGTGCATAGGTGGATAAGGGGTAAAAGGATGTGAAAAAATAATCCCAACTAGAAGGTGGGGGTGTCTAGATTGTTCATGGAGGATGAGGCAAGAAATAAGGGAATACTAGTACAATCCATGCAATATAGTTGCAATTGCCTAACTAAATCATAGATGTTGAGACTCAAAGGGGAGGAAATTCTACTAAGGGAAAGAGACACACTAATATTGTCAGGATATTTAATATGCAATCACAAGAAGTGACAAATTCTTTGGTTGCTAAAGAAGACTTTCCCATGCCATTCCATTTTATGTTGAATGTTCTCCCTACTTCAAACAAATGTTGAAAGATACAAATATTTTGGTCCCACCCCTAGAGAAAATAAACTACAAACCAACCACTTTGATAAAAGTATTCCAAAGCGAATTTGGTGATGGAGAACAAGCTGCAATATTATCATGGATGTGTGGACAAAAAAGAAATTAGTCACTCATCAAATCATAGTCACATGTGAAAGTGGCTTTTAGTTTCTTAAAGGTATTGGTTCTCAGGGAAGCAGAAGGATGCAACCTTCCAATTTCAATTTTTTTTAAATGTCATAGAGGAGGTTGGAGCCTCAAATGTTGTACAAGTTGTCAATAAAGCACATGTACGCAAATTATCTAGCAAGATGATGAAGGGTGTGTACAACCACATTTTTTGAAATCAGTAATTTGCATTTATGCAAAAGCCCCCATGAAATCTTGTGCAGTGTGAATACTTGTACATTATGTTTATAGTCTAAGTAACCGGTCTTGGTACAAGTTCAGGTTCAGTTTCAAGGGTTTAGTTTGCAGGTTCGCTCAAAACAAATTTGGGGTTGGGTTCGTTTTGGATTTGTCCATACAAAAACATAAAAGTCAGAAATATATACATACTTCCAGCAGTAATTAAGTTCAAAATACACTACACATAGCAGCGTACATTACATAATAAACAAAACCACCATGTGAACAGTCAAATATTAGTCAAAATCGAATGTCACGATACATATTAAAGTAAAAAAATAATAATGTGAAGTGTCAACAATCAGCATCGTTGATCAAAAATCATATGGGTCTTCAAAACTATCACCATCACCATCCATATTTTAGTGTATTCGATTGCGCTTTACTAAGTGGATGAAGGAGTGTATGCTCCAATTCCTCACAGATGCAGATGAACTAGCAACCTATTAAAACGAAATTAGAAAGTTGAGTTACAAAACTTAAATTAGAAGAACTTTTTTATAAGTCTTACTTGGGATTAAATTTTGATTGCAAGAGATTGTAGGTGTGTCAATGGTTGTCCATGGAAGTACCACCGACTATGAGCATCAACCTTATACTTGTCCCAAAGAGCATCAAGACTAAAGTCGCTAGAGCTGCAAAACCCATGCACTCAACCCTCATTGCATCCGGCATGTCAAGATCAATGAAAAGTCTGCAACTCTTGTTGTCACAGAAAGGAGCTCAGCACTATAATATTTGGGACTCAATGCAAAGGCAAGAAGATGTAGCAAAGCGGTCATTTTGTTCCATTTCTCTTCAATGATTTTGTGTAGTTGTTTGGAAAAAAATTCTTCAAGATCTTGCACTTTTGCATTTATGATGACTTTCATCTTCTCAATCATTGAGTCAATGCCATCATATACCTCACCCAAACAAGGCCTATCCATGTCAATATAAGGGACCAATTTGGGCTGATGACCATGTTAGAAAGTGCCTCATAAACCTTCACAAGTCGTCTCAACACAATTGTGTTGGAGGCAAAATGGGTCTCAAACCTATTCAAAAATTAAAATTAAAATAAAATTGAAGAGTTTACTAATGTGAAACATATTTATTATTTAACTTACCTTCAGCAGCACCAATTTCAAGAATGTTTAAATATTCCTGGTGATATGTGGTGGTTGGTGATGAACATTTGGATCTCTTTGGCTGAGCATACACCTATTTGATCCAATCAATTTTGGTGCCAATTTTTTGTAGCATAAGGTTGAGGGAGTGGACAAACAAATGTCCAAAAAAAATGTGAATAACGCTCCTCAACCGATGACACAATAGTTCTACAATTTTTGGCATTTTCTATTATAACTTTCTCAACATTACAAGGGCTCACTTCCTTATTGGCTTGACAAAGAATGTTAGCAATAAATGCACCATCCTTCACCTCCCCTTCACAATCCACTACTCTCAAAAATATTGCCCCTTTAGAGGACACTGCAATAGCATTGATCAATGCCCAATTTTTTATATCTTCCCATCCATCAAAAATGATGGACACTCTTGTTTAGACCCAAAAATCCCTTATCGGGTTCAATGAATCCTCTACAAATTTCATCTCTTTTTCCAATAAGGTGCTACAAAACCTTCTAAACCCGAGCCCTCGTACCCTTTTGGAGCCTCATTAATTGATTTCACCATTTGTTACCAATATGGTGAGAAAACAACATTCAATGCCAATCCATCCACATAGACACACCTTGATATGTGGTGATTAGAAATCTCTCAAGACTTGTTATAAAATGCCATTTTCAACGGTCCCTTTGATCTCTTATGTATAGAAGCCACAAGTTGTTCTTCGAATGTGTACAGAAATGGTTGGTTCTTTGTAGGTTTAAAATGAGAAGGCGATGGAGGGGGCTTCATCCCTTGAGATCCTTTCTTTAACAAAGGACAATTTGATTTACAGCCTGCAGCTTGATCTGATTTTTCTTGCTCTTCAATATATGCCAAAACTTGTAATTTTGAAATGCCAATATGATCTTTCCCTAGAAAAAATTTGATGTCTTGTCCAAGGATCTTGCACAAATGGTCTTTCACTCAATTGAGAGCTCGAATATCTAACTTTACATTCACTACAAATCCAAACATAATGCCCACCACCTCAAAGTTGTTGTACCATTTCAGCATATTTACAAAGGGGAGAGTTTGAGTCTGTTTTAACTTTTGAAGCAAGGTTGGTTTATAGAGCTAAAAATGGTTGTCATTATAATACCTAAATATTTACAAAGGGGAGAGTTTAAGTCTGTTTTAACTTTTGAAGCAAGGTTGGTTTATAGAGCTAAAAATGGTTGCCATTATAATACCTAAGACAACAAGTTCAATAAACAACACATTCAAAGACTTGAAACAAATGAAAACAAAAATATATAAATAGAACTCAATAGTTAATTCATTTTTGAAAATTAAGCATGTGTTATAGATAACTAGAAGAATGAAAACAAACATAAAACTTCACAACAAAACAAGAGAGTTCATTTGTAAAAAAACATGGGAAAAAAAAATTTTAAAATTTAAAAAACCTACCTCTTTTAAAAAAACATTCCTCTACAATCTCCTTGACAACAAATTCTTGCAAAATGCATAGGAATAGCACAACAACCAGCTTGGAACGTTCAATGATCAATCTTCAACTCTATTCATGCAATGGCAAGCAAGAAAATAAGTTCAGCAATGGAGAATAATATGTATTTTTTTCATTCACAATATAGAAAATGAGTTTACTTTTGCCTTTTGGATGTTTTCTATTCCGTGTTTTAGGGTTTGCGGGGGCGAATTGCACTTTTTAGTGTAAAAAAAGTCAATAAAAAAATGGTAAAATTTGCCGATTTGGCATGGGTACTGTTGACGTGTATTTTGTACACAATCATACACAGAATAAAATACCGACAGGCATCTTATCCTCTCTTGAGAAAATAGTCTCTAACTGCTGAAGATCTGCAAAAAGGATCAGTTAGGTAGACTCCAAGGTTCTTTTAGTGGGGTCTCCACGTGTGGACAAGCTTTTTAGTGGTATGATGTGATTTGCTGTTTCCTCCAAGGCGTCTTACGGATTCAAAAGTTCGAAGATTTTACTAAACTAAAAGGAACTTTCAAAAAAAATGGAAAAAGGACAGGGTTTAAGGAAGTCTAATCTAGCCTAACCCTATGAACGACTTAGCATGAATGAGATTTGGCAAGACTCAACCAACTTCAATTTTGCCATAAGATAACAACTCAATTGAAATTAGTGCGATCTTCTAAGGTAATAATGGTGTTCAATGCATCAAAGACCAAGGACACTACTACGAAGGTACATATCCTAGATGCGAAAATGCTTGAAGGTTAAGGACTCAAAATGTTTTCCAGTCGACCACGCAAGGCGTTCCTACAATCAGCAAGAAGCTAGTGGTTTAGATAACGAATCCTACCAAATATCAAATCTCACACTTAGCCTTTCAAATTAACAAACTACTTTGATTGAGCGTGATTCAAGTACATCCAACAACCATGAAGATAACTTAAGAAATTTGCAACAAAACACCATAACTTCAATATTTTATTGATTTCCAAGTCATCATATACAACAATTGCTTGAATTTCTCTCTTCAAGACTCAATCTTGCTACAAAATAAAAATTGCTTCTAACTCTAATCTCTCTATTACATCCACTATTATCTCTCACACTTATTCACTATTTTTCTATTACCAAATGAAATGAAAAATGGGGGTATAAATAGCATCCCCAGTTACAATGAAAGGTCCAGATTGAAAGTAAATCAATGGACAAGATCATGACACCTAAACCCTAATTAGGGTTTGTTACAAATGACCTCCTTTTTACTGAACAATATTAAATATATAGCCAAATATTAAATTTGGCACAAAAATCTAAGAGGTATCAGCCAATGAGAAACAAGATGTCATGTCATCTGTAACAACCTTTCATCTAGAATCTTATTCCCTTTCCAATTCTCTTTCTTAGCATATGCAATGAATTTTGTCACGATTCCTTCGATTTCTGTGCTTGGAATCTCAGGAAGATTCTTGATACTCTCCTCTAAGTGGATAACCTGATCAAATGCATCTAGAAGAGCTGTGTCCCAAGTAGGTTCAAGTTCCTTTGTTCTATCAATCAGGAGCATGGTGGCATACATCTGATCATACTGCTCATCTGTAACATCTGCGTCCTTGCGAAAGATGATCTTGATTCTATCCTCAAATTCTTGTAAATCCACATCTGTCTCGACCTCGATCCTTCTGCCAAGAATGGTACGAAGTACCTCAAATACTCTGTCCTGGATCGGATTGATCACCTCCTCAACTTGACCACATCTAACACTGATGTCCTCGAAGAGAACACTCTTTATATGGAGTAAGGTTGACCACTGAAACAAACTGTGAGAATCACCTTCTAAGATCCTCTCTTGTGCTAAAATTCTTCTGGATGTGTGTCTTATAACTTTCAAGACAGGGATGACAACGTCCTTGGTATGGGCAAATGCAGCTACTGTTGCCATCAATCTGTGAATAATCTCAAGAACTTGGATAGCCTGATGGGTGATCTTCGACATCCTTGTAACAAACTCTATGGCCACCGTGTGAGATCTATCCATCCAACCACATGTACGCTGGACCAGGTTCCTGAATCTTTCTGCTTCATTGATTGATTGAAGGGGCAATGCCTGCAATGGTGATCTAACTGGATCTTGACGTCCCAAAGGTTCATTGATGTGACTGAAATATGTCCTCCATGCACCGACCTCTTTCTCAAGCTTTCTATTCTTTTCTACTTCTTCTCTAAACTTGTCCTTCAATGCCTCAAATGTGTCGGTGGCATCATCTAAAGTCTGCTCTGCTGTAGATGGGCCTAACTCAATAGTCTGTATATGATAGTCTTCTGCTAGGATCTCACCCTCATATTTGTCTGCTGCCGGTGTAGCTATCTGCAGTTTTCTAGATCCAGTCTCATCTCGAATCATCTTGGACATCTTTGTAGCCTTCTTTTTCTCTGTTGTCATATGTGAACGTCCCACGAGGCTCTCTAAATCAATTGCACTGTCCTCGTCCTCAATTACGATCACCTTAGTCAATCTTTCCTTCAACCAATCTGGGATATTTGATCTTGTCTCTTGAACTTGAATTTCTTTATGTACCATTTCTTCTTGTCTGGGAGGAGATGTTACTTCATTATCATTATCTAAATCATAGTCTTGGAGAGATCCATCGGATGAAACATGCTGCACCTGTCCTTCCTCCTGCCTATCATTCTGTACCATCGATTCCATGGACTCTTCCACTCGAACTGTTCTATCCTCTGGCCTGGAAGAAGTACCTGGTGTTTGATCTTTGTTGGCACCTTGCTTTTTCTTGGAAGGCTCTTTCTTTTCTGATCTTTCCTTTCTCTTTGAACCTCTCGAATGGAGATTGCCCTCACTGGCACATTGAAGGTTACCTTCACCTGAATTCCTAGGATTAGGATTGCCTTCACTAACACTGGCTCCACCTTCGGCTGGTTTCTCTTCCAAAATAAAAGACATGGCTATGCCTTGTTCTCTCAACTTCTGATGCTGAACGTCTACCCATCTGCGAGTACAAGACAAGACTAGTGCCATCAAATCATCTAAATCCACGGCCTCGGGCTCATTCCAATTCAAACTTATTGTCTTGCTTTCTCTATCATATGAAGATTGGATGTGCCTGTCGTTGTCCTGAGCTTGGTCGGCTACTCTGTAAATCTTACATTTCCTGATGAAATCCAAAGGCAATCTAGAATGTATTTTTCGTTTCACTTCGAGATCATCTAGGAGATTCATCATAAAATCTTCAATTTGGTACTCATGTCTAAATCTTCTACCGACCGTCTCCTCTAAGTGTCCATGTGGATCAAAACTATTCCTCCAAGCAAAAGATGAAAAAGGATACAAGGCTAACTCCTTCTCTGCGTCATCCATGGCTAAGACATTAGGACATACCTCAACTGAATTACCCAAAATAATAGGTACCTGAACTCCATTCTGATGTCTGTGTCTGAATGCCTTCACATATGCTGCCAACTGCCTTGTTACTTCAAGTAACACAATTCTATCTGTCGGGTACCTCGGCAACATGTATGGAGGTAAAGGACATCCATGCACTCTAATGTAAGTGAACTTGGGAAACTGAATGAACCAAGCACCGTACCTCTTGATGAATTCCTGGGCATCTTGAGATAATCTGTTGTGAATTCCACCTTGCAACGTCCTTGTGATGTTCATCGTGAAAGTATCATTGACTAACTTGTAGTTTTTCCCTGGTGGATGATGCAAGTAGGTATAGGATTCACAAACTCTGACCTCGTCGGGTCCTCTTCCAATCACTCCTCTGTGAGGTAGTCCTGCGTACTCAACGCTCCTGATTAAGGCATAGATGACGTATGAACTCATGTGGAAGGACTTAGTAGCCCTGAGTCTTCTCAACTGTACGTCCAAGCAATGGCTAATTATCCTAGCCCAATGTATTGTACCCTTTCCTTGAACAATCACCTGGATGAAGTAAAACATCCATTTCTCAAAATATAAGGCATGAGGTGCTCCTGTAACTCTGTTGAGCATGGTAATCAAATCTCTGTACTCCTCTTGGAAATCAATCCTGTGTGGTGTGTTCGGTACTTTGCTCAGACGGGGACAACTCTTAAGTAGCCAGTTCTTGTTGATTATGCTTAGGCAAGCATCTGGATCATCATCATACACTGATCTGGCTCCTTCAATGCTCTTGTATATCATGTCCCTGTGCTCTGGAAGATGGAAGGCTTCACTTATGGCTTCCTCTGAAAGGTACGCCAAAGTGTTTCCCTCATTGGACACAATCGTCCTGGACTACAGATTGTAATGACGGGCACACTCGATCATTAACTCGTGGCACTGAATGGCTGGAGGAAAACCGGCCGCCTTAATGATGCCACTCTCTATTATTCTCCGGGCGACAGGTGATGGCTTGCCGATGTAAGGGACCTCCCGGAACTTCTTTGTGCTAAAGTTCCCCAAGTTGGTATCTCCAATGTTGCTCCACTTGGATACGATCCTGGTCTCCACTTCTTCGGTCTTCTGATCTTCTTTCATGAGAGCCGAGCGACTGGTGGATGCTCCCGCCTTTGGGGTCGCCATACCTACACAACATTTCATTATAAGAAATAGATTTTGCAATAAATAACGTAAATAAGAGAGATAAATTTTAGGAAACCTCATGATAAGTCTCTAGAGTTATCATTTCCTAAAATACAACGATTGAGCTAAGAGATTCAAAATTCAAAAACTTGAAATATGACGATGAATGAATAAAACAATAACAATTAAATCGCCATACCTCGATAGAGAGCTAACTCTAGAATGCAAAAACAAAATTCGCCTAGGCAAAATTTGAGGTATGAGATAATCTTCAATATGATCTCCTCAAAATTGACTTCGCCACCTCTGGAGAGAACGTGATCTTCAATTATCGCCTTGGACGTGGTCTCAAATGGATCTTCAAATTCGCACTTTGGCGTGGTCTCCAAGTCCTTAGCAAATTCGCCTTAATGTATCCTCAAGCTCGCACTTGGTGTGGTCTTCAAATTCGCACCACCTTTTGATTGCTTACGCCACTTTGGATGGAATTCGCACCTCTTCAAACACACTTCGCACTCCACACAAGATGATACTAGCGCCACCTTTGGTTTGAAATCGCACCACCTTTTGATAACTTAGCGCGCCACCCTTGGATGAAATGAAACTCGCACTATATTCGCCTCTTCTCAATTCGCATGAAGGAAGGTAAAATAATGATGTAGAAAATGAAATCTCTCACCCCTTATATATAGCGCGTTCATCCTTCACCCCTTAGGCCGACTTGATAAAATATAACAATTTCAAACGATTTTTAAATGATTTTTAAATTAAATAACAAGGCCGACCTCCATATATGAGCGCTCCAATTCGATTTTTTATTAATTAATTAACTATTAATGCCTTGCGTTTTTTTTAATTTGCAAATTTCGATTTTAATCAAGGCGAAATAATTAATAAATGTTTAACGCCATATTAAATGCCAATTTAAATAGGATTTTCAATTTTTAAATCAATTTAGCATTTAAGGAAATTTGAATTGTTTAATTTGGCGCCAAAAATATGAAAATAAAGGGACGTACCTCATCGCTCTGGTCCCTTGGAGAGGGATAGGAGCGATCCATGATTTTGGTCTTGATTCTTGCGTTTTCAATGTTCAACTCCTTCATTTCCACTTTCCAAATCGATCATCTGGTGGTCCTTCGAATTTGAATTTCTTTCTTGTGCGAGCAAATGCATCTTATGACCATCATCGCCCTGGTCCCTTGGAGAGGGACAAGAGCGATCCTAAGGTTTTTGCTTGAAATTCTCCATTTTGGTACAATCCTTTCCTTGTATCATCTTCCAAATGCCTTTTAAAACCTTGTGCGTCCTTGTCTTAACGTGATTTTCAAAGAATATCATGTGTTTTGCCTAACATCGCCCTTGTCCCTTGGAGAGGGACAGGAGCGATCTCCATGTCTTCACGTTCATCTTGTATCTTTGACCTTCGAACTTCCATTGTAAGGCGAATAACGTCTATGCTCATTCCTTCCGCGCTTATTCCATTTGTCTTCATTATGTGTTTGGACGTATTAAAGGGATCATCGCCCTTGTCCCTTGGAGAGGGACAGGAGCGATCCATGATTTCTCCTTGATCTTGGCGACTTTTAAACTTCGATCTCCTTTGCAACGTCTTCTCAACGATGTCCTTTACCTTGCTTATCCTCGCCTGGCTTTGACCTATGCGTGCTTTTGATGATATCGCCTTGGTCCTTGTCCAAAGGACAGGAGCGATGTGAGGCCTTTACATTATTTGGCGATGTTTGGACGTTCAAAACCCTTGCGAATTATCTTCAAACGGTGCCTTGGACCATATGCAATCTTAGGGCGTCTTGACTTAGCTTGATCTTAAAGCAAAACAAGGAATCCAAAGCAAATCGCCCTGGTCCCTTGGAGAGGGACAGGAGCGATATGGTCCCTAGGTCCATTTTGGTGATTATTTAACGTTTGAAATCTTCATGCATCACCTTTCTACCCTTCCGTGGACCCTCTAAGACCTTGCGAAATCTTGTCCTTACGTAAATCTTGCTCAAAATGATCAATACATCTAACATCGCCCTGGTCCCTTCCTGAGGGACAGGAGCGATCTATGTTATATGGTGTCAATTTCTTCATTTTAACGTCCCTTGAGTGTTTGCGCATGATGAAGATGCCTTGAAATGTCCCTCGCCACCTTGTCTTGACTTGTGTCGACCCTGAACTTTGGAGGAACGACCTTGAACTTGCGTAGGAAGTATCATCACCATTGTATCGCCCTGGTCCCTTGGAGAGGGACAGGAGCGATCTTGCTCTTGTGGCCTTCATTTCACTTTGTCACCTCCCAAATTTATATTCAACGGACTCGTCCTTCTTCACTCTATTCGTCCATGCCTCGACATCATTTGTAACTTTGCAAGAAAAGCAATTGTATCAAAAATCGCTCTGGTCCCTTCCTGAGGGATAGGAGCGAACTAGGCATTTAACACTGGTATGGACGTCCCAAAAATCTTCAATTTATATTCAATGCGTTCATCTCATGTTCTCCTTTGTTTTTGAACGTAAACTTGCCTTGACCCTTGTCTGGATTTTGCAAAATGAAGGAAATCGCTCTGGTCCCTGGGAGAGGGACGAGAGCTACAAGGTACCTCGCCCTGGTCCCTTGAGAGGGACAGGAGCGATTTGGTCAATATAGGTCATTCTCCTTCGTTTTTGCATATCAAATTATATTCATTTGGCAAAGTATCTTCCCTTGGACGTCCTCAAATTGTTAAGTTTTCAAAATCTTGCAAGGACAAGACGAAATTTGAATTGTAGCTCCGGTCCTTCACTGAGGGACAGGAGCGATTTTCCTCCTGGAGGCATTTCTGTGCTCGTAAAAATCTTCAATTTATATTCAATGGAAAGATCTCGTCGTTCTCCATCACTTCAAACGTAAAATTTGTCTGGACTCTGTAAGGATGATGAGATATTTGAAAATGAGCTCCCGTCCTTCACTGAGGGACAGGAGCGATTTTGCTCCTACAGGCCAAAATAACAAGATTTTCCACATTTTAACACTTCACGAGGCGAAAATAAATCAATTCTAATGCCCAGGATCAAAATTCAAAAAAGTCAAAATTTGGTCAAAATATTCAGTCGGACAAAAATTCACATTTCACTTTCAACACTTAGAAAAATTTAAGCTCTGCATGAACATTCCAATTGAGAATTAGACCATTTTGGCGAAATCATTGCATTCAAAATTTGCATTCTAGAAAAGAAGCTCAAAAGCTCTCAAAAATGACTGGATTTTGGCTTGAAAAGGCAAAATTTAAAACCCTAAGGCTTGGCCCTAAATCCAGACAACTAACTAACTAACAAAACCCTAAAAACGAAAGCGAAAACGAGCGAAAAACAAGCAAAAAGAGGGGGTCCCCATTTGCGATGGGGCGATGTGTGAAATGGTCACAACAGGTACCCACCAAATTTGTCTCGAGTTCGCCCAAGACAAACCCACAAGTGTTAAGCGAGATCCTACCCAAACCCACACCTTGGACGGACCAAACTAGAACCTAAGCTCTATAGGGGTTGGACCGGTAACTTAGTTTATAGTTTTTGTCTAAAGTTAGTTAGTTTTAGGTTTAGTTAGATCTTAGGGAGCTTCCCCTTACAACTTGCAAAACAACTCTACCATATGTGTTTGTCTACTTGCATTGTTTGGCAACAAACAAATTCAAACACTAATTATTTTTAGCAACTCTACTAGGTAGAGAGACACAAGAAGCCAAGCTTGTAGCAGAAAATTTTATCAACTCCAACTAGAGCCTTTTCATCCTAACTAACAAGATGTATATCAGATCACGAAGAAAGGCAGAGCTTCTTGATCCTACTTTTTAAACACCCACTCAAGCACATTCAAGTGAAGATTCATCTTCACCACTGGTTCATGAACTTATTGGTATATTTGTAGGAAATCAAAATCAAGGTAAAGGACCATTTTAGGTAATAGGTGATAACACTTGTGACACTGATCCCAATGATCCACCTCCACTTTCTTTGCCATAGGGAACCAATATTAGTCCCGCAGCACTTGCAGCTAGGCATGTCTTTCCACAATGCTCAAGGATATGTCAGCATTCACCATAACTTGCAGCATTCTTGGAATAATGCACAAAAATGTTGCAATCAGACTTTTTGTTGAAATCCTAGCTGGAGTAACACTAGAATGGTTCCATCATCTCATTGCAAGTTCCATCACCAACTAGGAGACTGTGTGCATGAAATTCCTATCTGTTGTGTGTTGCACACACTCCCTGTCGCCGACAGGGTCCCCCTCTTTAATTTCCAACCTTCGTCCTGCTGAGTTTCGAATTTGAATTTTTATCCACCGTTTTGGGATCCAACAAGTAGTAGTGAAGCAATGAGCTTTATAGCCATTAGGAGAAAGGGTGTGTTTGAGTTTTAAGTCACGTGGCCCAGGGGTCATGTTGCAGAGAGTCTCGCAATCTGAACGATCAAAATCAATCCAAGAGAGACTAGTTTTAGCATAAGCCTGAAAATCGGCTAAATAGGCAAGGGTGTCAGTTGTCCTAGGGTTTGCAAAATCGCTTTAAAGGCCAAATTTGGTTTCAAGATCAGGCTTTTCAAAAGGGCATTCTACTTTCTAAGATTTCAAACTCCCTGTTTGGGCCGAAAATCGCCTGATAAGGAGAAACATCTAAGTTTGAAAAGCTTGCAAAAGTCGCCTTTGGGCCGAAAATCGCCTGATAGGGCGAAAACGTCTAAGTTTAAAAACTTTTCAAAAGGGCCTCATGGGCCGAAAAACGAAGAGTGAATAAGGCGATATAACTTAAAACCTTTTCAAAATGCACTTTTACACCGAAAATCGCCAAAGCAAGTTAAATCGCAAAATCTTAAAACTTTTCAAAAAGGCCTCATGGGCCGAATTTCGCAAAGTATGAGAAAGGCGTTATTTTTTTTAAGTTTTGGCAAAAGTGAGTTTTAGCCCGAAATTGGGCAAAGCAAGTGAAATTGCAGACTTTGAAACTTTTCAAAAGGCCCATTTAGGCCGAACTTCGCAAGAAGTGCGTTAAAAACATAAAAGTGTAAAAACTTTTCAGAATGTCTTTTGGCCTGAAAATCGACAAAGCCACTGGGAATGCCAATGTAAAAAGCGTTAAACTCAACTTTTTTTAAAAATCGCCTTGTAGCCCAAAGTTGCCAGAGTGGTAAAATCGCAAAAGTAAGTGAAAACGTTTTGAACTCTAAAATTTTTCGAAAATGCCGAAAATGCCGAAAGTAAAAAGCGTTAAATGTGGAAACTTTTCAAAAGGCCCTTCTAACCCGAAGACAAGTCATAAAGGGCGTTTGACGTTAAAACCAGGTTTGCAAAAGGTCATTTGAGCCCAAAATTGGGCAAGCAAAGAATCATGCAAAGTATGAAAAAGGCGTTTTGGCATATGCATCTTGTTCTTCTAGCTCGATAATGCCAAAACGAGAGAGCGTTAGACTTCATTAACTTTTCAGAAGCAGGTTTCCCCCCGAAATTGGGTAGGAAAGGGAAAATCGCATAACCATAGGGCATAGCGTCACTTTTAAAAGTATGCATTTTTATGGTCTCGCCCAATAAAAGCCCCTCCCAGTCCAATATCACGCAAGGCATAAGGAAGAATGGCTTTTTTCTGGTAAATCGTGGAGTTGACGTTTCGTTATTTTACCCCGAAAGTGCAAGGCATAGGACATGGCATCACTTTTAAGTATGTGTTTTAGTAGTTCTACCCGAAAATCGGTAGACACATAAAAGTTGCGGAGGCAGAAAGGCGTTATAACTCTTCAAACTTTGCAAAAGGCCCTCCCAGTCCGAATCCGCACGATAGGGTTTTATCTTTGCAATTTCATTTCGCCTCTCCAGCCCGAAAACGCAAGTTTGGGGAAGATAGAGAGGCGACATTTACCTCAGCAAGTTTGCAAAATCCTTGTAGTCTCATATCGCGCAGGAGGGAAAAGCAGAAAGGCACAACACTTTGCAAAACCACCCAAGTCTCTGAAGTTCGCTCATCAATTAGGCAATTCGCCAGGTATGATTCAATTCTCTCCTTCAAATCATTATTTATGCAAAATTGGTCGTCTATTTGAAAGCATTAAACATAGCGCAAAGGCAAAGCCTGTTGGGAAAATTAACCTTGAAATGTAAAATTCAGACTTAAGAAAATTTTGAACATTTTTTAAAACTCAACTGCAGCCAAGTGGCAAATTTTAAACAAAGAACTTAATTTCCTGTTCAGATAGCATTTCGCTTCTAGATAAGCAAGCTCGTTTACTAAGGCATCGTACTTTCTTCAAGTTTCGGTTTTCCCATTGATCCTTATGTGCTAACATCATCCTCTATTTTGACTAACTTGTTCACTTCCTTCATCTCGTCTCGTAATCCGCGTCCGATTGTGCAGGATAAATACTTAAATCAGCGGTAGAATCCTCAAAAACACCTGGTGCAACTAGAACATCTCGGGTCTCTAAATCTGACATTCCCTGCAAAAGCGAGAAGATGAAGTACCAGTACCAAAGAGGAGGAGTGAGGGAGTCAAAAGTCCAGAGCATATGGGAGAACATAGGTGATACTGATCAGAAATAGGGTATATTCTCCTAACGCCTATGGCAAGCCTAGGTGGATGATGGAGAGTGGTATCGCTCAGGCAGCAGGTTTCCCTCCATCCGTGCAAAATTATGAGCTAGTAGCTGAGGCTGCTCGACATTATCAGCCAGAGACCAAATTAGTGGTTCTAGAAAATATGGTGCCAGCTGATTTCACACCTGAGGCCATTGGGGAAGCATTTGACATCCCATTTCCTAATAATCCCATTGCCACAACTATAGATGAGGCACAAGTTGCTTACGACATGAACCCTGCTAAATGCAAGACATTGATAAACGAAGAATGGTATAAGGAGAGAAGGCCTCTGAATATTAGGCTCAGTAAAAAGACCCCCAGAAGTGACTTTCATAACGAGCATGGTGATATGGTCACCTTACTCAGTCGGGTTATGGGACTCCCTCAGTCTAACTTTTTTGAAGAGTGGATGTTCTACTTTATGAAGCAAGTTTTTGCCGAGAAATCCAAGTTTGACACTCAGATCATCAATGATAATATCCATACATAGCTGGTCGAACTTGAGGAAAAGAAGTACTTCACCATGACCTCCTACCTGATTTACATGTTTGCCTGACACCAGCCACTAACAGGATTAATCAAGAAGGGTGAAGTCAGGAACGGCCCAAATCAAGTCAAGGTGTATGAATGCTACCCTCAACTGCACTACTATGACATTGCTCAAAGAGAAAAGAACAACGTTGCTTATGCAATTGGTCAATATGAGCATGTCAATGACGCCTTTACAATGCGCCTAGTCAGGTTGATGCAAGGGGGATTGCACATAAGGCTCTCAGAGCAGGCTACCATTTTGGTACAAAAGTATGGCGCATGGTTTATTCAATTCCCTAGGTTCACCTATATCAGGATAGGCGGCTTTGAGGGAGCTCCATTCTGACCTCCACGCTATCCCACAGACAAAATAGTCCTTATGGAAGTCACAAGGCAAGCACATGCAGCGGGCAGCTTACTCAGAGATAAGAAACAGTCTGGATTCACCTTCCCTATGATCTTGGGTGCCCTCGATGTGCATTTCAAGAATTCGGTACAAGTTGATGAGTCACTTGCTGAATTAGCATCTTATGGCCTACAATAACATTTCCCAAGGAAGTGTTTCTATCATGACAATTTGGCAAAAAGAGCCTATGGCAGGCGCTACAGAGTGAAGGCATCAATTGAGGATTATTGGAGCAATTGTTTCAATGACTATGAGGTCTGACGGCGTGAGTATTCAAGGCTAAGTGTGCAGCGAATGCGATTTTATGAGTATCGTCAGGTCCCAGATCAAGTGACAGATTATGGCAATTGCTTGCAAGTCCAAGAGTTTGAGGCAGTAAAATATCTCTTGCCGAGCATTGATTGGTCTCAAGTCCCGATTACTGATTTTGAGGCAGTTATGGCAGCTCAGGAAGATATACCAATCACTGGTTATCCCAACAGATTGAGAAACTAACCCATGAAGGAATTCAATTTACATACCATATGATGGGCAGTCTCGATTCCTAGTCTTCGGAGGATGGGGGAACCTCAAGTGCACCGAAAGAAGAGGTTGACAAACCCGGAAAGAAGAGGAAGAAAGCCAGAGCTAATAGAGGGACTCGGACATCAAAAAGAACTAGAAGGGGGAAGATCCCTATCAGAAGGCCGGAAGTCAGTTCGTCATCCAAAGACCCCAGTTCCGAGGATGACGTAGTCGAGCTTGACTATATACCTGCTCTGCCCTCCCAAAGTGATGTGGATGCATTCGAGGCTAATAATCCTCCAACACAAGGTGAGCTGGATGCAGAAGTCAAGATCGTTGGTTCTGATGAACCTGGAAATCAAGTTGAGGAGGGAGAAATTCCACCTAATCAAGAGGCTAGTAGGTGTGAGCTCACCCAGGGGAGTCGGCATGAATTACAATTGAATAGCGCCGACAAGGATGACACCACCGTTGAGGGAGAACGAAAGGGGGATGAGACCCAAGAACCCGACAAAACTGAAGAACAACCATCACAAGGGGATACCCAACAGTTGTTTAGTGAGGTAGGGGAGAACTCAGCTATGAGTAAAGGACTGGATACTACATCTGTTCCTTCTATGACAGATCAATTGCAGATAGGTAGTGAACCAACTGAAACCTCTAAGGAGCAAAGTGGGAATTTGGCCATAACATCCGAACAGACCATCCCTCAAGACTCGCTAATTGCTCGTGCACAGCAAAAAGCAGTCGTCAAGCCGCCTATCAACTTGGTGGATATCTTCTCTCGCATTGGAGAGATAAAGTCCAAAGGTAAGAAAAAGCCTAAGACCTACTCCCGGATCACCAAGGATGAACAGAGGAACCATACCATTCACATTGCTACCCCACCTGTCGATAAGCCAGCAGATCAAATTGCATTGGCCGATTATAGCATTGCAACCATCCCGATGGGGCGAGCCACTAAAGAGCAAGAAAGGGAAGAGTTCAAGGATTCCGTGCAGAATATGCTCAGACAACTCGACCAAATGACTATTGAGAGAAATATGTACCGAGTTCGTGCTGAGCAGGCTGAGGGATTTATTGATCACCTGCTAAAACTATTGCAACATGCCCCTAAATCCCATGTTCCCCCATTGGCATTGGCACAAAGGACTACAACAGAGTTTGAAGGAGTACGTGATACCGCCAAAGTTGTCAAGGAATGGATTCGAGACATTAGGGAAAAGGGTGAGCGGATCATTGAAGGTGTAAAGGAAATGGCCCACCACTGAGAGACCATTCTTGTCAAATTGTTCGAGGTAAAGGAGTGTTTCAGGGTCCATGAGGTGGTTGGTACAATTCTTCCCCTCATGAGGGCTCTTTCTGGACCCACACGCAGATTCCCACATTGTCCACTATCCTGGATCCTTATAACATCAGTGTTTTTAAAGAATGGTAATGGACTGACAACATGAAGAATGAAACAAAAGACACCATTAATAAAGAGCAGGAGGAATGCAAGGAAATCTTGAAAAACATGAGGGATCTTGGTGGAAAGATCCTCCAATCAATGGTTCTAGGTTGGAAAAATAGTTTGTCCGATGATCAAGTACAACCAGATTGGGAGGACAGATTGAGAATTGATAAGGTCGCATACTCCATGGAGGACCTAGAGTTTGTCAGTGGGTTGCATTCGGACATATTAAGTTTTGAGGCTCATCAGTCTGACTGGAAGGAGGGGTTAAAGCATGTAGATCGCCACTTGGAGGGTATGCAATATAAAATACGCCATCCTCCCATGCCCCAAAGCATGGTGTTGTTCCAGCTATGCATCAGATTTCAAGAATATGTTCGGGCAGAGTGTACAGCGGGTCAGGACATCTGGAAGGAGTATTTGCACAACAAGGATGAATTTTTGGAAAAAGGGTCTACAGCAGAAAAGGAAGAAGTGCTTTCATAAAGTGCAAGTTTCTTTTAAAAATCTTAAAAAGCACTTTTTAGGCATAAAGTTCATTTCTAACTGCCAAAACAGTTGTAAATCTTGAGCTCCGTGCATGTGCACTTTTTGGAGCAGCTTTTTGGGTAGTTATTAATTACCTTTTTGGTAGTTATTGTTTCTCCTTTTGTTGTAGCTGATATTTTGCCTCCCATTTATGGGTATGGGCAGTTTTGATAGAGGATGAATCTGGCCCACTTGTATAAGTTTAATCTTGGCCATTCATCCGTTTTTGGAATTCTGTATAAAGGAATTTGTTCCTCTTTGTAAGGAGAGAAAAAACAAAGATTGTTGCAAAAACTCTGGCAAAATACATACAAGATTTGATGGATGTTAGAGCTGTGTTTGTTTTACTATGAGTGCATGGTCCTCTTCTCCATTTATTTCATATTTCTGCAATTGTGTTTAATTTTAGACAGTTATTTATGCATATATTTGATGGAAAATCTTGGTTCATACCATCAGGAAATAGTTGATTATTGTTTCCTCTGCATGGTTAGTCTGAACCCCTTTTGTGCTGAGTGCGGTTATTAGATTTGGATAAATAGGTGTAAGAGTCTATCAATCATATCTAAATAGCTTGAAAATTCGAAACCCTTAGGCAATTGCACTGGTTTTTACCTAGTTATACTAATTGGCTGGCAAAGTAATTTCTAGTTATATTAAGACTTCCGTCTATGTGTTGAAATATGTTGTCTTAGTTAGAATTAGTTAGTTATTCTTATTCACTCTTTATCCCTCTCTCTTTTTCCCTTTTTTCATTAAGGAAACCATCCAGTCAAGCTGAAATAACATCAATTAGAAGCAAAATCAGATGATATAGGACTGTAAACTCTAGGGAACCTGTGCGAAACCAATTCCGTCTAACCATAAGTCCCCTTTGTGTTTCCAACAAAACACATCAAACTACTAAGCTATCCTGCAGTCAAGACCTGACAAACAAAACATTGAGGTCATCCCCATTGATCAAATTCACACAGCATTAGGGATTTCATTATCTCGAGAGGATAGGATTCTTAGCAATTTATATTCTGCGTTGGCCAGATGAAGTCGTAGTTCTGCGACTTTAGAAACGTCAACACTATCACACTTCAAACCAATTGAAAATAGTCATGTTCTATTTTCTGAACTCTCCAATGCAAAGAAAGATAACAACAAGACAATGAGGGAGTTTGTAGCTCAATTCAACTATGTCATTGGAAGAATTAAATCAACTTTGAAATCATCTCTAGAAACACTCCTACAAATGTGTTTCCATCAAAGATTGTTTTATCGATCAAATCTATGCAATTGACAAACTAGGAGAAGCTCAAGAAGAGGCAGTAAAGATGGAAGATGAAATGATGACCCCTAGCAAAATCAATAAAGGCTCCACCAAGCAAATGGTCCCAAGTTCTATAGAGCCTCTCTTACAAAAAGTAGTGACTAATGTGACTTAAATGAAAAGATAGTTTCAGTATAATGCTCTAACGTAGAAGTATCAAGGGTAGCTTCCAAGGAAGAAAAAAAATATATCTTAGAGTGCCTCCTCTATCTGAAAGAATTGCATCAAAGGCCCCTCCTGAAATCATCTTAAACACCTTTTATTCATTCCATGTGACAGAAAAACACAGTGCTATAAATTTTCTGAAGATGCTCCAAATAATGCAACTCATTGCTAACTCAAAATTAAGCGATCAAAGGTTCTTGGGTAACCTATAACATCTTCATGATGAAGCCATTGGCAACCCTATAAATAGATGCTTTCAAAGTAAACCCATTCATACTTAAGAAGTGCATACTATAAATGACTACACATGTTCATAGAGTCAAAATGCTGCAAGTAGGAAAGTGTTCGAAGAAGATCGATCAAAGGAAACTCCAATGGTGATGTGTTTTCAAAAACTTATTTTTTCCCCTTCATTAGTTGAGTTGATTTTCCCATCTACCTCACAAGCAAATGTATTATTCAATTTCCATGATAAAAGGGAACCATCTTTTATGTCAGGACTAGAAGGAAATGCATATCGCCTATTTGCTAAAGAAGAGAAAATCTCAAAAGCATCTGATGAGCTTAATGATGATCCAATTATTTCTATTGAGACAAAAGCCACTAATTGCACCATGAATAAAGATGTGCCATTCATCAAATGAATTTTTCTTCACATTTGACGGACTCTCTAATGGGCCTCCATCAGGCAAAGTTGGATGGAAAACAAGATACTTAATTTTGAAGATGATGTGGCTCTGAAGGCTTGTATTATGTCAAAGGTATGTCAAAAGATTCATTGCAAAACCTAGATATTCTTTTGCAACAACTTGAGAGCAGGTGAGCTGTTGAAGATACGGTGAATCTTATCTTGAGTTTTGACTCATCCTCATCTTCAAAATCTCACAAGAACACCAATGAAGAACTAGAAGTTGATAGTAAACAATTACCAATGAGTTGATGCAAGGGTTGGATACGTATGAAGAAGAAAATATGTTACCTAAAACTTATGTTTCCATTCCATCCTCTATGTAAAAAAATCGCAGCTATGCAATTGATACTGAGGAGTCTTAATTGTTTTCTTCCTCTAATGGATGTGTTCTTTAAAACAAATTGTCTTAATGAAACCAAGGAGATCCAGTTTGCCCAATGCCCACCAACATGTGAGGGCACATTGCAAGGATTACTTCTAGAGATGGATATTTTCATACAACATGTTCGTTTTGAGGATGACCCATAGTTTAAAGAGGAATGCATGCACTAGAAGATCATTTCCTACTTTTGTGCCAAAAGATGATACGTTTCTTCAAAATGTATACTTTGATAATGATGAATGATCTAATGGTTGAAGGTTCAGATTTGGATGGGTTGTCAAATGAAGATTCAACTAATGAGAATGATGAATTAGTGTTGCCAGCTGAAGGTGCACAACCAATACCCATTGTAGATCTGGAAAGCTAAGAGAAATTGAAAGAGATTTTTCTTCAATAGTTTCAACCTTTCTCAAGGGGTGATACTTTGATTGATTCAAGATTGAGTATGCCGAAGTAATGGGTTAGGAGGATCAAATCAGATATGTGGTGATTAAATTCCTAAAGATGTGATACAGCCATAAGATGGAGAGGTTTCCCTTGAGGAGCATCTAGAACCAATGCACAAGACTCAATTTGTGCTTATTTTTTGCTACATGATCATTCCTACATTCTTGAACCTTGGCTTTTCATGAGAATTTTATAGAGGTTTTCACAATGTCTTGTTAAAGTCTCAACTTCAACAAAGAAGTTGTCATTTTTCCTTGCCTATAAACAACTTTGTCTAGCCACTATGTTTTTTCTTTTTGTCAAAGGTAGGTGATTGATGTGTTGTCAATGTTCATGTTGTTGTAATGTTTTGCCCTTTTTGCGTAATGTGTTTGTTTATTGTTTCATTCTAGGTTTTTGTTTAGGTAGATTAGTATAGGCTTGACTCTCTTGCCCAGCAGATGATATATTGGTAAAAATTATACCCGATTTTTTAAAATTCTCATATAGTCCAAGTTTGTCTTGTCATCCCCAAAAAGAGCCAATTATCATAGCCATACAAACTCACTTTGCCCATTTGTTGTCATTAATCAGGTCATACTTGTTGTGTTAATCAACGTCAACTAAGTTTTTCCTCAATCAAGTTGCAAGTTGTCCACTCATGGTCAAGTTTTTAACCTAACAATTCTTGAAAATTGCTCAGCATTGGACTAGTCCAAGTAAAAGACGGAGAGTTTCCTCCTGATGATAGCTTCGGCAATGGATAGAAGACAAAGAATGACCGAGACAAATCTCAAGTGGCGCACCTTTCAAGTGACAAAGCCACCTCAATCTTCCACCTACTCATCAAGGAAAAGTAGCGAAGTGATGAAGGAATCACACCCAAGCCTTAAGTGTTTGAGCTGTCAATGTTTGGTTAACAAAATGGATGGAGTATCCATGCAAAATTATGCACAAAGATTGGCAAAGAGTGAAACAAAGCATGCCTAATTCAAAGAGGAAGAAATCAATCAAACTAGGAACCATTTCAATATGCAATGCCACAGAAAAACTCTGCCAAAAAGTTCCATGAAGTAGCAAATGCATTAAGAATCTGTGCCCAAAGCAAGCAATAGTGTTTAAGTCAAAGACAAGCATGCTTCTGGCTTGGCAATGCCAGGTGAAATTAGCACCCAATTCACACCACATCTATAATGTCCCCTTCTCACTGATGACCTTCCAGTGGTCCATTAGCCTATTCCTGAGACCCGTAGGCTAGGTGGAATGAAGAATGAGGGTCCAGCATTGATGAAACGAGGACTTACTATTTTTAGTAAATCAGGGAATGGCCATTCTGGTGTTACTGTCCTACTAAGGACTCCATGTTTCGCCTCTGGACGCGATGATCATGCTTTTCTGAGCATTAGTTCTTGACTTACTATTTTTAGTAAGTGGCAGTGTGGCACAATTCTATTTTTGGCAGTAGACGGAGTTCTGATTCTGCAGTAGTTTTGTGGTCATCCTGGCTCGGTTTCATCCTAGTTGTGTTAATAATCAGTACGGGAGTCATATGCGACATAATTAAATATTATTTCCTTATCCTAAGGTTTAATATTTAATTAATCTGATTATTTGCGACTGATTTATTAAATTTGGGATTAATGCCTATTTTATCCTAAGTGTTTGGCGAAACTCATGTGTATTATGGGATGGCAAAATATTTTAGAGGAATATTATGTTATATTGCATCTCCATTATTTGCCAAGTGATTAACGTGGGTCCCTTCCCTTTTGGCGTGAGGTTTGACTTATGAAAAGTGGCGTTTGGAGGAATTTGCATTTGATTTTGGTTGTTGGAAAGTTATAAATAAGAGCCTTGGGCTCTCATTTGGGACATCTTTGAAAATTGCATCGCTATGCTACCGGTTTGGCTACTGAAAATCTGAGCTTCGAAGTATGGCTTCCTAGCTAAGTCTCAGTTTCGTACTTGCAAGATAGTACCTAGCTGTGTCCTTGTATTCCCATTGCTGTTGGTGAATGAGTTGCAGATTGTGGAGTGTTCTATGTGGGATTTGAGTGTTTTCTAGTTGCTGGTCGTGGGATTGCTGAAAGTATATTTTGCTCACACCTCTTAACCAGGCGTTTCCATCATTCTGGGTACTAGCTCATCCTTCCTTCCTAGCCATGGCGATACATTATGTAAGTTTTTAGCAAGTTTAATTCAGCAATGATTTTTCTAGACAAAATCGAACTTCCTAGGTCTAGCGTTGGGTTTTGTGCTTGCATTGGGATGCATGCCAAATAATTGTTGGGTTGTTTGGGTCGTGGTTTTGATTGATTGCTGTTGTGAGTGAATTATGGTGGGTTTGGAACTGGTTTGAGTCAAATTGGATGAGAAATGAGGGAGTTATGAGCATTTAGGTGTTTCCATGGGCTGTTGTTTTGTACTTTCAGCTTGCAGATTGATTGTAACAGAAAATTATATTCTTGCTGTAGAAATCTGCATTACTCTCCTCCTTTCATCTCTAATTTTGTAAGGTTGTTTCAGTAGTACTAATCAATCATTCTTGCTGTCCTTATTTTGTAATTCCCACTGCATAAGTGGAAGAGGCTGGCTTAGCCGCCTTCTTACTTTGAAATTCAATTTATGTACTCAGTCCTCCCACTGAATAAGTGGTCGAGTGATAAGTTTAATGCAATTGTCCTCCTGCTGAAATATGCAGTAGAGTGATAGTTTAATGTAATGTCCTCCCGTTGAAATATGCGGTAGAGTGATTGAATTTCAGTTTCTTGTCATTTTCCCTTGGCCGGTTTACCGCCAAGAGTTTGGTTTCTATCCTGCTAGATAAGCAGAAGGGGCTGGCTTGCCGCCCAGGCATTGTAATTTCAGTTTGATTATTGTTGCTAACGATCCCCGGAACACTGTATGCTCTCATCCTCCCAGACTGGGCTCTCGGTGAACAAAAGGTGGAAGGGTTCCCTTTCAGCAGTTTGGATTATTTCTCTAACCTTAACGGGTTGTGGTGATTGCTTGTATCTCTTATTGTTACAAAAAAAATTACAGGGATATTACAACATCCCGACTACTAAACATGGAAAGTATACAGCATTTATAACAATCAAACCATATATATAATAAGCATAATTTTGTTATAAGAACTCAAGGGACTGGAAAACTAGCAGACAGACATAACATGGAATTGGAACCCTTGATTTCAGAAATGTATAACCAGCTTGAAATCCACCATTTTTATATTGTGATATATTTATATGCAAGCTAAGAACACAAAGGGCGGTGCCACAGCAACATAGATTACTAGCAGGTTGAAGAACATTCACGAACAACCTTCTCAATGCCATACAATCAAAGGGACCCATAAAAGCAACGGGGCTTTCACCAATGATTTAAACTTTGAAAGATTCCTATACAAGTTTTAGTGGGGTTCTAAAACATATAGAATAGAACCAACCATGTGCTCATTAAATTGCAAAAAGATGGAGAATCCAGTAAAAGATGAAAAGGATATGTGTCAAGCATTGCTTTTAGTTTTAGGAATACTGTAAAAAATTCTGCACTATAAATACAATTGAGTCCCTACTGTTCTCACCATCAGCTAACAATGACTGGTTGCTCGTGTATCACATGTCCTTTCATTAATGAGCTGGTCATGAATATACAATGTGTGTGTACATGGTATCTTGTGAGATTTCAGGTCCTTTAAATTTTAATAATAAGGTATGAGTGCCAATTTTGCAGCAGTCAAGATCTCTTTTACAAATCAATTGAAGGTTTTCACTTATCATTCCCATTTTTCTTGCCAAAATAAAATCTATTTGTACCTCTCAGTCTCTTCTTTACTGTCAAATGTCATGAGTATGACTTGCATAAAGATGCATAACAAGGTAAGGGCTTGGGAAGTTCAAAGATAATGTTGTATAACAAGATCAATTGGGCTGAAAGACTGTAAAGTGTAGACACATGATGCGTGATCAGTGAACATAGTATCAGCACTAAAATGAATGTTGGATATGCATTGCAGCCAATGATTTAGTGTTGAAGTGTATTTTTATCGGATTTACTTGTCTACAAGAAAAAGATCGGAAGGACTAAAGAAAAGAAACCAGATATGCTACAATGAATTCAGTCCTAAAGTTTGGTGGGCCCATGAATCTTTGAGAACAGATAGTAGTGGATGACTGAGCATTTACAGTGTGGTGCTTCCTCTTAGTAACAAAAGAATTTTCTATTTGCATTTTTTGGTTTAACACTTGTAAATTTGACAGTTATAGTCTTTCACTCCTCGAATTTTATTTACAGGGAAGCTCCCTAGTATATTTATACCTTCAACAAAGTAGGTTACATTTTTTCCCTTCCACTGACAAGAACTTGGCATGTGGACAGAAGATTTGAAGTGCAGAAAAATTGTAAAATAAAAGTTCCAAAAATTACTGAAAACCATCCATTTATTAGCAAGAGACATACTTGAAAATTTTGTTTTTACCTCTCCCCCTCCTGAAAATAGCTGAGCACGAAAGCAAAGTGCAAGTCCCCAGTTATACAAAGACCTTAAATCATATTTATCCAACAGCAATGCTTTCCGGTACTTCCTTCCGGCTTCAACTAGAAGCTTATCACACTCTTCACACACCTGATGTAAAGTTTCTGCAATCGTGTCTCTGTCCATCATAGCTAGCCTCAACTCATCAGGCTGGTATCTCTGCGCCTTCTTAGACAAGGAATAATTTCTCGATTGAAGCAAACTCCTTAGTTCCTGGCTTAGTTTTAGTTTAAATTCTCCATGAACAAGCAAGGTGTTCCCCCACTGTCCTACAGCTACCAAGCTTGAAGGGTCAAGAGCAGAAGCTGTAGAAAATATAACTGCAGCCTCATATAACATGCCTTCAGCATCAACTACTTCAGATTTCCCTTGCAAGCCTTTTTTAGCATCTTTCAGAAGGGCTCCTCCCTTGTCTAGACACATTTGAAAGAACTCCTTTACGTTTTCTGAGAATGGTAAATCTTGGGCCTTGGGAGTTTCTGAATGCTCTGATTGACTTGAATTGGCTGCAACCTTTCTCCGGCTAACTGCAGCTTGAGTGTAACAGTCAGAATCAGAATTGTCCACCAGAGACTTCTTCTCTGTAACACCATTCTGTTCTCCATATCTGTCGTTGACATTTCCTCTGCGTTCATGACTACCATCTTGTGTGCTAATTCTTGGCTCTTCAATCATGCTTGCTTCGGAAAGATGCAAGGAAGTTTGAAGAATATTTGTTCCATCTAAGAAAAATGAAGAGGACTTATCCGTTTGCAAAAGCCCATGTTCAATTACTATCCCTTCATTTCCTGCAGCAGATGTTGTTAAGGGGTTTTTAACTCTTTCATTTATCCCACTAGATGGCATTGGAACATTGACATGATTATTAACGGCCTGAGAGTTTCCTCTTGTGTAATTATGTAATACATCAAACCTCTGTTGCCCTGCATATTCTTCATCCTGATGTTCTGCTGATTGGCTGATCATTCCCCTATAGTTGGAAGAACTTTTTTGGCCTTCTAAACCAAATTCCTCACTTCGCTTGCTACTTCCTAACTGCAAGGAAACGGATCCATCTTTGTGAGGACGTTGATCCCTCTCATACCCACAATTAGTTGTGGAGGGCTCCTCTGAAGCACTTTCATCTGAATTTTGTGAACGTACTTTCCTTCTCCATTCTTCACCCTGGTTGTTGTCTCCCTTTCTGCTCCTTTCCAAATCAACAATGTTAATTTCTCTTTCCTGACCGTGAGCGCTCTGGACAGGACCAGAGTGAGTTTTCCTTCCATTAAGCTTACCCTGTCCTAATTCAGCAACTAATGATTGTTGTGAGTATCCATTGGTGATCAACTCCTTCGTTCTTGATTCTGATGATTTTCTCTGTCTTTCGCTTTTACGTAAAGTTATGTCTTTGGCCCCTGCTACAACAGGTGAAGATTTAGAAACAGCATATCCGAGTTTTGGGTCTGATACACCTGCTCCATCGAGCCCATCCTCTTCAAGAATCCGTCTCCAAATTTGGGGTTCCAACTTGAACTCTTTAGACGAAGACTCAGATTCAGTAGATTTATTGGATTTTGAGACTGCGGCCTTAATTGTTTTTAGATATTGCCAAAGATCACCAAAACTGATATCATTATGCACAGAAAGAGTTTCCTGTGCACTCTTGTCTAAAGATAAAAAATTTAGCATTACATCATACAAAATTGCAAACTGATTTGTTAAGGAAGATTTAATTCTAATGCCATCTTGCTCTGACGAAGTTTTGTTCGAATTAGGTGTAGCAGTAGACCTAGACCTAGACCTAGAGCTCTCATCCTGTGTAGTATAATCATGAAAGAAGAGTAGCAACATAAAGCCACAGAGTGGCAAGCACACCCACCACAATGCTCTGGGCCTTGCAACTGACCAGGCAAACACGACTCCAAAACCCATTACAAGTAAAGATTTCCCTCTATCATTTTCCCAGTTCTGCAGCCAATCTCCTAGAATACCATTCTTCGATCTCAAAGCATTGGAACGATCAAAATCATCCCAACCACCATACTCACCCTTACCCAAACTGCAACGACATGCAATAAACTGCAATTTTTTATTGCTTTTGGATTTGAATATGCAGTTGGTTCTAAATTTTAGTATAGGAGGGCTAAACAGAGGGCGGTAGAGGGTAGTAGTGGAAGATAGTAATGCTAAGCTATCCATAATTTGAAATAAAATGTTTCCGCGCAGATACACGATACCTTGTTATAACCGATCCACGAGACCACAACCATTTGAACTTGCACCTGTAGAATACCTCATTTGCTTCATGACTGATGATGTATGTCCAATTGTCCACCACTCACGCAGCTCAACAATTATAGTAAGACTTTGGTTACTGAGTTTAACATCCCATGGTTCTGCTCATCTTTAATTTTTCCTCCGGCTTTCATTTGGAATGGGGAGTTCTGCTCTGTAACCGGGGTCTTCTTATATCAACTGCCCACCCTTTCACTCCCATCAAATTATACTAATTTTTATTTTCCTTAAATTTTATATAATATCTGAATACATCTATCTAAATTAAATCTATAAATATTTGATCTGAGCTTTTTTAATTATTTTATTTTTTTTAAACGATGGTTTAAATTTTTATTTTTATTTTTTTTCGTTGTATTTAAGATTTTTTTATATGTTTTTTTAAGAATTTTTTAATTTATCTGGGTGAGTGTTGTAAAGGAGTTTCTCCCTTCTATTAAAATCCAAAAAGGTTTACAATACAATATATAATATGCATCAGACTCTTAGCTACATCAATAATTCTTGACAATTGTTAGGGAGAGATAGATCCCCAAAAGGTTCACATAGTTGCTAAACCTTCCCAGATACTTTTTTTTTATCTCCCCACCCTATACAAATGAAGAGCTCTCTCTACAACCTACTTTTTCCATCCTAACTACATCAAAGGCATCCACGATTAGCTCCCACCATCGATAGGTTTCAATGGACAAAATAGCACTCATGTTCACATCTCTGAATCGTCTCAAATATAAGTGGTGAGTAAAAATGACTCCCCACATTTGCACTCTCAACATTTGGATAGAACACAAACTGTAGTCACACAAATCTGTCCAGCTTAATTAAATAAATATTTGCTATTTATTTGATTAAAAAACCACTAGCCATCAGTTAATTAAATAAATATTTAATTAATTCATCTCCAAACATTCTTCTATTAATTAAATAAATTATTCAATTTATTTTAATTAATTCATTAAATCAAATTCACAATCAATTAAATGAATAAAATCTATTTATTTGAATTAAATCCCCTTTTTTTCTTTTAAATAAATTAAATAATCATTACCCCCCCCCCCCCACTTGCATTTTCCTACAAATGCAACTTGCACACATTTGTTGAAATAAATTAATTTATTTTAAATAAAAATCCTATTTTCTCTTACCCACCAAATCCACTTGCATTCCTAAACCCCTTCTAGATTCTTCTAACCCCTTCCTAATTAGCCTAATCCATCCCCTAATTATTGTCACATTCCTAAGCAAAATGAAGTCACTTCTCAAAGACTTCAAAAGTCTTTGAAAAGCATTTAATGTTTTGTGTGTTCAACAAATTAACCCCCAAAGTCTTCCAAGACCACTAATGGCTCTTACATGACCATTTATGGCTCTTACATAACCATTTATGGTTATTTCAAACTTGTCTCCCCAAACATTTATTGTTTTGACCATATTTATCCTTTTCACATTTGCACAAGAGTTTATCCATTGGATGAAAACTTTATTCTTTGAATAAAGAGTTTATTCATTCAACTGACCTTGACTTTAAACTCCCAAGGTCATATCAAGCATTTAATGTTTATTCCCTCTCCTCTCAACCTATCTCACATTGACACTTGTCATCATAGGATTGGGTTGAAAGCTCACACATGGATTTGAAATCATTCAATCCTGACCCTTGTTGAGATTGCTCAATCTCAACCATCTATTGTTCCATTTTTTCCTATAAATAGAGCCCATTTCTTCATAATCCAGATCCTGAAAACTTGTATGCATTTAACCTATAAGCATTTTAGAGAGCATTTAGCATAGCAAACTCATGTATTGTCATTTTGGTTAAAATAAATCATTTTAGCATCAATAGCTTAATATTAGCTTCTTTATTTACATTTAGAGCAATATTTCAATCTCAATCCTCCATAAGCATCCATAGTGCAAAAAGTTGCTAAGAGCTACACTATTTTGGAACTTGGAGAGGAGAGGAACAAGGGAGAAGGAGCTAAGAACATGCTAAGAGGCATTTGGAGATGCCTCTTTATCTTTGTTTCATTTGTTAGATATATTAGCATGTTTTTAGTATCTCTCTTGATACCTGTTTAGATTAGTTTTTGATTGATTAACACTAACGATTTTCTTGTGTCTTGTGTTGTTTGTCATTTGTTAACCTTGTCCATTTTATAGCACATCATTTGGTGAACCCGACGTGAATCCAAACACCAAAAAGATCAATTTTTTTAACCAATAGCATGTTTGAATGTTGAAAATGTCACATAGGTTGCGCTTTAGCGCTATTGAACTCGTTCTAGCGCTATCAATACTTGTTGTTCTAGCACTATTGTTCTTACAATAGCGCTATTGTATCAAGTTCAGCGCTTTTGACACTGTTTTGGCACGTTTGACATTGTTTTGGCACTATTCACCCTGTTTCAGCGCTTTTGCCTTCTCTGTCTTTCCCTTTCTTTTAGCGCGTTTGTGTTAAATAGCGCCTCTGTTCAAACGCAGACCAACACTATTGTAACAGAACATTGTAAAAATCACCTTGTAACCAAAAAACCAAAAAAAAAATTAGGCTTGTAGAAGCCCACCGAATAGGCAGATTTTACTAACTATTTTTCTCTTTTGTGCAGATTTAAATTAGATTAAAAAGTAGATTTTTTTTTTTTTTTACTAACTTGTTTTCAAAGTTGGTTTTAAAAATGAATTCACTTTTTATTTTGGTTTAAAATTCACTTCACATTTCAAATGTGGGCTTTTAAAAAAAGAATCACACATTTGTTTGGGCTCTTAAAAAGAATTTCATTGGTCCAAAGTAAAAAGAACCACAAACTTATACAAAACAACTTTATTTTTTGCAAGTTAGGAAACAAACTTCGCTTTGGTGCTTAAAATCAACAAAACAAAATTTATTTTCTTGCATCAACTTAAAGAAATTTACAATCAACACTTTGTTTTGGGCAATCTAAAAAGAACAAGCCATTTTTCCTTCAAGCTCAAAAATAATTTTACTTCAAGCAAGACGTGTTTTCAATTCTGTTGACTAGGATTTCAAAGTTCTTAGTTTACAAAATATTTTGCCTTTGAAGTTAAAAAGAACACCATGACTGTTGAAGCAACATCTCCAAATAGTTAGATCACATTGCAATGGCGGATTAAAAAGAACAAGTGTTTTTCGTGCTTGGCACACTTGTGCAAAAAGTCGGTCAAGTGGTCCCACTTCTAACACACACTATCCTCTCCCTTGGCTTTCGTGGTCCTAGATGCAAGAGAAAAGTGTTAGTAACACTCAAAAAATTTATCTTTTTAATAGAGGCCTGCCAAGAGACACATCACTCTTGGGAACGACCTCACGCGGTAAATCCTTCGAGCTGCTATAGAAATCAGGTGAGAGCGAAAGTTGTAGCCTTGGGTATAGCTATTCCTATAATGTAACTGGCCGAAAGGACAAATGGGCCCCACCACCAGTTACAAGGCTCTTAAGTGAGTCACTGCAGAATGAATTTATATCCAAAAGCATCGAACATGACTAAACACCTTTAAGTAGTAGCCCACCCGTTCTATTGATTGAGGATATTTGTGATATAATTTAGTGCAAGAACATAGATGCTTTTTCTCCCAAGATACTCACCATACATATTTCCTTAAGTAGAAACATAGCTTTTTGAAAAGTCACTTATGGCTTGATAAAAGTGGTGACTCCCCCATCATAGGGATCATCTATTTGTTATGCTCGTGCAAGACTTAGTATATCACATCTTTACCTGCCACAGCGGGATTCATAAGGTATGTAGTACCAAAGTCGAAGAAATATCAAGATGTGGGCTAAATTTATCACAACTGGCCATTTGACCTTAGGGATAAAAAGTGTTTGAAGTGTATTCATTTTAAAGACCAAGTGCAAATTGAGCTGACTTCAGGCTTTGGAAATACACTTTAAAATACATCTAAATGAAGGGTCATATACAAGTCCAAAGATTGGGTTAATCTAGACCCATACTCATATACAAGTCCAAAGATTGGGTTAATCTAGACCCATACTCATTTGTGCCTTTTTAGGCAACATTCTTGTGTTTGTGTGCTTGCTTTGTTTTCTTGTCAAGGAAAAATCAGAAAAAATCACTTCCAAAAACAAAGTATTCATCCAACCAAACATTTCTCAAAACAACCAAACACATCAAAAACAAAGTGCAAACAACAAAGAGTCAAATTTTATGACCATTCTTCACGTGCGTCTCTACCTTCAAGGCAAAACAAACAAATTTGATTCAGAGACTTTGAACCACAGAGCTTTTATGCAATATAAAGCTCTGAGTTATCACAAAAACCAAGGAGGTAAGATTAATCCCAACTTTTTCCCAAACGTCTGTATCACATACAACACAGCTCGAGAAATACCACCAACACCCGAAAGAGAAGAGGTAGAGTTTGTTCCATTTGTGACACAAAGTTTTTATTGAAGTTGAAAATATTCCATCCATTATCTTACTCATCCATCATCACTTCATCATCAATTCATTCCAACTCTCAAAACATTAAGAGGTTCTTGTCCCAAAGTTATCTTTTAGATATTGCTTGAATCAATCGCATCACATTACTTTTTAGATTGTTTCTACATCTAGGATAAGCTCATCCTAAGAGACACATCTACGCAGGTTAAAACTAGTTTATGAGTGAATCCTCTCATTACTAGGTAGTTCAATCTGTAACACATCTCAGATTTCTCTACACCTTATCACATCAAAACTTATCAAACAAGCAAGCAATTCAAAGAAGGAATTTCAGTTACATCTACCTTAAAAGTGCTAGAGATCTACATGCAACACAAATCACCAACCATCAATATTTCATTTCATCAAACAACTCATCATCATCTTCAATCAACTTCAACAAAAGCTTGCAAGCAAAATGGCTCAAACTCGATCACGATCAAGGCAACGAGAAATAGAAATGGAAGAAAAGAAAAAGAAAATCTCATTGAATTTCAAGAAGCACTTGGAGGAAATGCGAATGACAAAAACCCAAGTACTCCTACTCCTGTAACAATAGAAAGGGCTCAGCATAACCCTTTCTTTAACAAACTGTTTGACAAAATACTCAGGAGCAATGCGGATGCTCACTTCTTAAAACTCGCTCAAGAAGGAGCAAAACTCCCCTCTAACTTTGATCTTGCCCAATTAAGACAAGCATCAAAAAGACAAAGTCGCCATGAAGAGAAAAGAGGTAGAGATTCCATCAGATATAACAGTCCTCGGGGTAACCCACCACCTCCTCCTCCAAATAAAATGGAGATGTTGCGGCAACAAGTCGAAAATCTCACCCAACAACTTCATAGTGGTGTTAAGACCAACCAATTCTCACTCAATGACATTTGTCCCTATCCTTTTGATAGGAATCTTTACATGCCACCCTTTCCACGAGGATTCGAAAGACCCAAATTTGAAAAATATAGAGGAAAGGAGGATCCCTGTGATCATGTCAGAGAATTTCATTCCGCTTGTCTCGAAGTAGCATATGAAGACACATACCTAATGCGCCTTTTTCCCCAAAGCTTGGGAGGAACAACCACATCATGGTTTTCCCGACTACAAGGTGGCATTAGAACATTTGAGGAACTTATCCAGAAATTCCTCGCTCATTACTCTCATAACATTGAACGCGACATCACCATGGCTGATCTGTGCAACACCAAACAAAAACCAGGTGAACTATTCTCAATATTCCTGCAATGATGGCGTCAAATGTCTAGTAGATGTTCTCTTCAGTTACCTGAACGAGAACCAATGGAAATATTCATTTCCAACTTAAACAAAGAAATGGAATTTCACCTGGAGGTCAAAGACACAGACTCTTTTAATGATATGATCACCAAGGGTTTGAAATGTGAACGGGCACTCATCAAAATCTTTAATGAACCAAAAGATGGTCCTCGCCCGCGCTTCAATAGTGATAAACCAAGCTTCTGGAATAAAAACAAGATTATCGTCAACGATGGGGTTGTGGATGCCTGGACTATCCAAAATACAAAACCTATGGTTCGATTTGCAGGACAAAATCATCCACCTCAAAATAACACAAATGTTCCTTCTAATCATGGTCGCATCACATCTCACAATGAACCAAGACCTCGTTAGCAAAAACAAAAACAAACATACACTCTCTTAGGAGAACCCATTGAAACAGTATTGTGACAACTCATTTCTCAAAATTTGGTCACTCTACCTAAACTATCAAACTATGAGCCTCAGGTCAAACCGGCATGGTGGAGAGATATTGAACACTGTGAATTCCATCAAGGGAGAGGACACAAGACAAGTAATTGTCACAGATTGAAAGATCTTATTTGGGATCTTATTGACGGAGGAGAAATTGAAATTGAAGGACATGACCCAAAAACAACAAATAATGATCATTTGATGTTCAAAAATCCACTTCCATCACAAGATCAAAGGGGTCCTTCCACTTCCAGGCGAGGCACTGATACCACTGATTATACACAAGCTGCGTATAATTACACTGTAAATCATCTGTATGATGCCAGTGAACAAGTTGCAACTATAAACTTCAAAAATCCCAACTCAAATTGCAATGTTGTTACACGTCGCGGCAAAGTTACCATAAAGGAAGCTCCACAAGGCACCACCTTCATCCCAAAGCAGTACAATCTTGTGGAACAATTAGATAAAACGTTTGCGCTTATATCCATTTTAGAGCTATTGCGCCTATCGCCATCTCATAAAACTATCTTGGATCAAGCACTCTAAGAGGCGTCAGTCCCTACAAATCTGAATACAGACCAATTTCAAGCCATGGTTGGAAGTCTAAAGTCATCACCTTATCTCACTTTTTCTGAAAGTGACAACTCTTCCTTCCAGCAACCTCATAACGCTTCACTACACATTGAAGGCTTTATCAACCAACACAGGATCAACCGAGTCTTGATTGATAATGGAGCAGGCTAGAACATTTGTACACTATAGTTGGTCACAGCATTGGGCTATGGGGTAGAATCAGTGGATCCTCGTAAGAAGATCACAATCAAAGCCTATGACGATGTAGAGCGTTCATCCAAAGGAGTTGTGGTACTACCGATCCAAGTGGGCCCTGTGGTAAAGCACATCATCTGTCAGGTTTTGGACCTTCCTCTGCCATACAATCTATTATTAGGAAGACCCTGGATACATGTCATGCAAGCCGTACCATCTACCTACCATCAATGTATCAAGTTCCCACATAAAGGTGTAGAGATCACAATCCTAGGCGATGCAAATCCCTTTGCGTATTGCCATAATATCAGCCATCAACCAGAGATTACTATTCTTAATAATAGAGAAGCCATTTCCTCCACATCATATATAAGTCTCACCTCTCTTGCTAGTTCAAACACCACTATACCCAAGCAAGAAAAGCTTAAGACGAAGATAGTAGAGGAAGGTCCTGGGGAATACAACTTGAGTCAACTTTTTTGTGTGGGACAAATGCCCACTTCTCCTAGAACACATGGTAAACCACAACAGTTACTCCAGCAACCACTGATCACGCCAGCATGTGCTTTGACGCCTTTCATCCTTGGAAAGAGTCAAGAAGAAGAAACCCAAGATGAGGACTTGGCGGAATGGATCTATAAAGATCCCATCACCACTGATATACCGCAAGTTAAACTTCCTACGGCTCAGTATGGCAAAGGTCTCCTCATTATGCAAAGAATGGGGTATGATGGTCAGAGTGCTTTAGGATATTGCAAACAAGGACGACATGAACCTTTGCTGCCAGAATTAAAGCCCAAAGGTAATACAGGCTTAGGCTTTGAAAAAGAGATCTTTCCTAAACTCAAATTCAAAGGAAAACCCAACAAACCACTATATCAGCCTATTGCAAAGAGAACACCTTTTATTATCAAAGCAGCATCAAGCACCATCCCAACTGCCCCATCGAGGCTCAAAATCCCAACACCACCAATCATCCCACCAAGCGAGCCAGCAATCCCATCAATAGTACCATTAGCAGCAACAACTATATCAGAACCCGTAGCAGCATCCATGGCACTAGCAGTACCAGTAGAAGCCACTGAGTCAATATTACCGATACTCCCTGTATCAGATTACTTAATCCCCATCGACCTTCCTGTAGCGCCGATCACTATAAAGGTACATAAACCAATCACACCTGCAGTGTTTAACTCAAAGGACATCCCAGTATGGTATAGTAATCAGATGTTGGAAAGTGATTCAGAGACCGACTCACATGAATGGGAATTTGATTCTATACAGCTTAATACTTCAGATGAGGAAGACACATCACCACCTCCGCCATGCAAAGACATCCTTGTTTATGGAGAAGCACAGATAAAGACCACTTGGGTTCCTGAACTGGAAATATCTTCCACAGACCCTACGTCTCATCCTACGCCTGATTCTGACAAGGAGAGTACCATTAACGACCTTCACCATAACGTCTTAACCCTCACTGATACATCTAACGCACTTAACCTAATCGATGAAGTAATGCCCATTATTCACCCTGAACTCATCGAATGGAACCAACCAAATCCCCCATGTCTTGACTTCTTCCAAAACGATGAGGCCATCACTGACTTTTTGGAATTAAGGGATAACCTACCAAGCGGGGATCACAAAGCTGGATTCGCCATTGAACTTAATAATGCAACATACTTCAGGGCAGATGCCAAAACTTTCAGCTGCAAAAATATAACAATGAAACATGGATCTTCTAGTGAAAACAACACCGTGGCACTGTTTGATTCGACAAAAGTAAAAAGAAAGAGCGTATCCAATGGTGAAAACCTCTATGAGGCGCTTGAGGATGATGGGTTTGACATTCTCCCTGCTAGTACACACCAGGAACGATCAACGATTCTCATCGAGGAAAGCAAAGAATACAATGTGGGGACTCCTGAAAATCCTCATATCATACATCTGGCATCTCTTCTCACTCTAGAGGAACAACCTAAGTTTATAGAGTTCTTCCAGAAGCGTCAGATCAACTTTGCATGGTCATATGCAAACATGCCTAGGCTTGATCCTGATTTAGTCATGCATCACCTCACCATAGCAGACGGAGCCAAACTTGTCAAGCAAAAGCTTCGTAAGATGCATCCTCAAATTGCAGTACTAGTCAAAACAGAACTCCAAAAACTCCTAGATGTTGGTTTCATTAGGCCAATTGATTATGCAGAATGGATCTCCAATATTGTGCCTGTCGGCAAACCAAAAGGGGGCATCCGCATTTGTACTGACTTCAGAGATCTAAATAAGGCATGTCCTAAGGATGACTTCCCCCTTCCAAATATCAACATCATAGTGGATCTGACAGCAGGACATGCCATGATTTCACTCATGGATGGCTTTTCAGGATACAATCAAATAAAGATCGCACCATAAGACCAATATAAGACAGTCTTCACATGTCCATGGGGCACATATTGTTGGAATGTAATTCCTTTTGGCCTCAAGAATGCAGGAGCAACCTATCAAAGAGCAATGACCACCATCTTCCATGACATGATGCATACTATGATGGAAGATTATGTTGATGACTTACTAACAAAATCACTCACCAAAGAAGGGCATCTCCATGTAAAGCAGAAAAATCGTGATCGAACCCTAGTTGCTCTCCCCTCTTCCGACTCCGAGGAGAGAGAAGGGAGGTTTGCTAGGATTCGATGGTTTTTCACTTAGGGGAGAGACTTTACATTCAAAAGAGGGGTTGAAACTCATAAGATCCAATCCCACACAATGTAAGATTGGATGCTAAATGAATTTCAAGGGTTAGGAAAGCAAGGCTACCCTCTTTTGTAAAGAATGTTGATAGGAGAATTAAGCTAAGCATGCATAGAAAGTGATAAAGATTCGCTTATAAACTGAGTTCGGGTTATAGGATGAAGCTGCGGACCTGAAATTAGCAGTAAAATGTCGATACGGCGCTGTCCTGCAAATTTGAGCAAAAGTTGTCAGGACGATGGCGTCCGGCGCCACGGTCCTCCAAAAAATCCGCGAAACGAAGGGGGATCTGTTCGTCTCTGCACAAGGATTCCAGATCTTCAATTTCAGCCGCGTACCTGCAACCTACACACAGAAAAGCGAAGACGATTGGGGGGTTAGGGATTAGGGGTTTGCCTTTAGGTCAAACCCCGGTTTTGGAATTAACCAAGAAATGAGCAAGTGTTGTAAATGTAAATGACTGTAAAACAAGTACTAATACCTTGTTCTAAGGATGTTTGTATCCTTATGTGCGAAGGTTTAGATGTTGTATGTTGTATGTTGTAGTAATATGTTGTATGTGATCTCCTCTTCAATGGTTGAATCCTTGTCTTGAATGCAACACTTAGCCTTGAATGGAGACTTAGAAGGAATGCTTGAATGCTTGAATGCTTGAGTATAATTTTCACGCTTTGTACACATATCCTCTTCATGCCAAATGAGAGAGAAAAATGTAGTTTATATACTTGTCATTTAGGGCTGATAGACTGATTTTCCCGACCTTAGGCCGACCAGGAAAGTTAATTTCCAATTTGCAAACAAAAAGACCCGAGACCCCTTAGGAGACCGGGCCCAAAATAGGACCCAGGGACCAGGGCGCTGGGCGCCATGGTCCTGGGGGCTGTTGGGAAAAATGGTGTCTCAACCTTGCATTTATGCGCGGTTACTATTTATAGTAAGTTTTTATTTGAGCACGAAATGGTGCGAAACTCTCCCTGAAGCTTCTGGTTGGCTAGATAAGCATTCCGGTAAAGTTGCGTCGCAAGGTCACTGCTAGTTTTGAAGATATTAAAGTTTTCGTCTTGGAGGGGTGCAATAAAATGTTTAAACTTAATTTTGGGGACTTTAGAGGCTCTGAAATGCCCTGAAAAGTTGCCGTAACCGGCAAAGTGGGTTACGAGGTGATAGAGCACTTCGCGAGCTTTCCGGCGCTTCAAACGGTTCGTCAATCGGACACCCGGTTCTCAAGTTATGGCCTCCGAAAGTTTGTACTCCTGAAATAGGAAAAATAATTTGTATCGAATACATAAATGAGCTGTAAAAGGGAGCGACACGTGTTGATGTGTGCTTTAACATGTCATAGGGCATCTAGAAGGGAGATAAGGTCGGCTACACCTTATTGGGTGGTTTTAGCCCATGGTTTTGTAATACCGTTTGACGGTTTCTTGTATTGTATCTCCTATTTATGAGGTGTGTGAGATAGAGGTTGTGTGTAAGAGTCTTATGGCTATTGAGTTGCCTCTGAATCTCTGATTAGTGGTACTCCTGCGAAGAGCTTGCTTTGCAAGTATTTTGTAATCTGTTTTTGATTGCTGAATAAAATATTGAGTTGCTTTTGGAGGGTGGGGTTTTTCTCCCGAAAGGGTTTTCCCCACGTAAATCATTGTGTTGTGGTATGAATGCTATTATATCTATTTCCATTTTCTGTAACTATTGTAATGATCTGAAAAAGTTTTGCATTACCCTCCTCTCAAGGTTAGTGTAGGAAGTTGTTTCCGCTACTTAACTTCCTTACAAGTGGTATCAGAGCCTGATCACCTTTGGTTTCAATTGTGGGCAGTTGGGTTTTTTGAACTAATCCAGATTTGAGTGGGAGCTTGTGCAGAAGACACTTTTTGATCTTGTTGCAGGAATATTCAGATGGCGAGTTCGTCAGGGAGAATAGAGGTGGAGAAATTTAATGGAAGTAATTTTGAGATGTGGAAGCTGAAGATGGAAGATCTGCTAATAGATCGAGATCTTTGGGATGCTGTTGATGCGAATGTCCAAAGGCCCTCAGATCCTACTGCGGCAGCTCAGTATGATGTTATGGACCGAAAAGCCAAGGGTCTAATCAGACTGTGCCTGGCAGACTCTGTTCTAATCAATGTCCATGAAGAGAACTCTGCAAAGAAGCTATGGACTAAGCTTGGTGAGATGTATCAAGTGAAATCTTTATTAAATCAAAATTTCTTAAGAAAGAAATTGTATTCCTTGAAGATGGAAGAGGGTGGACGAATTGCAGACCACCTAGAAGCATTCAATATGATTGTGGCTCAATTAGTATCCGTCGGTGTTAAGATGGACGAGGAGGAGAAATGTCAGATCTTGCTTTGTTCTTTGCCTGATTCGTGGGATTCTCTTGTTATGGCTATTGGTAGTACTTCTGTTGTTTTGAAATCTGAAGACGTGGTGGGTGCCCTACTCAGTGAAGAGATGCGAAGGAAGGTATCCATCAGTTCAAAGGAATCCCTAAACGTTCGTGGAAGACCTAAGGAGAAAGGCAAGAAGAATGAGAAGCGCGGCAAGTCCAAATCCAAAGGGAGATCGAAATCTCCTGGAAAGTCCAAAGTCATTTGCTGGAATTGCGGTAAACCGAGTCACATCCGTAAGGACTGCAAAGAAGAAAAGAAGAAGAAAAAGAAAAAGTTCGATTCTGATTCTGAGTCCGACAAGGAAGATGGCGATGCATTTATTGCGGCTTTGGCGACTCATGCAGGTAATGATGCCTGACTAATTGACTCAGGTGCATCTTTTCATATGACTTCCAATAGAAATTGGTTTTCTGAATATGAAGGATTTAATGGAGGTAAGGTGTACTTGGGTGATGATTCACATCTAGACATTGTTGGTCGAGGTAAGGTTAGAATCAGGTTTTCTGATGGTAGAATAAAAGGGATTAATGGTGTGCTGCATATCCCTGGATTAAAACGAAACCTGTTATCTGTGAGCAAACTGATAGATGCGGGTGTGCAGGTAGTCTTTTCTGAAACAGGATGTAAGATGATTAAGGGTGCTATGGTAGTTGCTAGAGGTGTCAGGTTTGGCACTTTGTATAAGCTTGAAGCATACACTGTTGAGTGTAATAGCACTTCTGTAAAAAGTAAATATGCAGATACTTCACTGGAAGATTTGAAGGTTTCACCTTCAGCAGATGGAAATGGCTTTTGGGTACCTAAGGGTGCTCTTTCGTCTGAAGCAAAGTTACCTGCAGAGAAGACTATGTTATGGCACCAGAGACTTGGCCACATTGGAGAAAAGGGTCTAAGGACCTTGAAAAATAAAAACCTTGTTGAAGGTTTGAATGACTGTAATCTTGACTTTGATTTCTGTGAGCATTGCATTTATGGAAAACAAAACCGCGTTCAGTTTTACTCGAGTTCTCATAAAACTCGTGGTGTTTTGGATCTTATCCATTCTGATGTGTTTGGTCCAGTAGATGTCTCTTCGATTGGAAAATCCACATATTATGTTTCATTTATTGATGATTTTAGTAGAAGGACATGGGTTTATTTTCTAAAGAGTAAATCTGAAGTTTTTAGTCGTTTTAAAGAATTTAAAACAATGGTTGAGTTGCAGACTGGAAAGAAAATAAAATGTTTGAGAACTGATGATGGCAGTGAGTTTTGCTCTAATGATTTTGATAGATTCTGTAAAGACTGTGGAATTAACAGGCAGAAGACAACTCCGTATTCTCCACAGCAAAATGGAGTTGCAGAAAGAATGAATAGGACACTGATGGAGAAGGCTAGGAGTATGTTGAGTGGTGCTGGTCTTGAACAAAAGTTTTGGGCTGAAGCTGTTGCCACTGCTTGCTACCTGATTAACAGGTCTCCTACATCAGCTCTTGTTGATAAAACGCCTATGGAAGCATGGTCAGGTCACAAGCCTTCATTGAGACATCTTAGAGTTTTTGGTTGCGAGGCATATGCACATGTGCCAAAGGAGAAGCGAACAAAGTTGGAGAACAAGGCTGTGAAATGTATCTTCATCGGGTATAGTTATGGTGTGAAAGGATACAAGCTTTGGGACCCTGTTGCACAAAAGGTAATTCACAGTAGAAGCGTTATTTTTAGAGAAATTAAGTCTCCTTCTGTTACATTGCAGCCAGAACAGACTAAAAAAGAAGATGTGATTCAACTTCCTTCTACACCTGAAAGAGTTGAATCGAGACCCCTAGATAGGCAAGAATTTGAGGAGAGCTCGTCTAGCTCTGAATCTTCAGAAGAGGAGGAAGAACCTCCAACTCAGCTTGTTCGAAGGTCTACAAGACATAGACAACCACCTGAAAGGTATTCACCTGATGATTGAAGATGTATTTTTGCTCTGAATACTAGTGTGGATGAACCGAAATCTGTAGAAGAGGCATTAGGTATGAATGATGCAGAATCCTGGAAGATTGCTATGGAGGAAGAAATGGCAGCTTTGAAAAAGAATGATACATGAGATCTTGTACCATTGCCTGAAGGACGAAAACCTGTTGGTTGTAAATGGGTGTTCAAGAAAAATATTGGTTCAGATGGAAGCATTGAGAAGTATAAAGCAAGGTTGGTTGCAAAAGGCTACTCTCAGGTTGAGGGTGTTGATTACGGTGAGATATTTTCTCCTGTTGCAAAAATGACGTCCATTAGATTTTTGCTTTCTATTGCTACTGCTTATGATTTAGAGGTTGAGCAAATGGATGTGAAAACTGCTTTCCTTCATGGTGATTTGGAGGAAGATATTTATATGACACAGCCGGAGCACTATGTGGTGAAAGGCAAAAGTAATTTGGTCTGTAAATTGAAGAAATCTTTGTATGGCCTCAAACAAAGTCCTAGGATGTGGTACCAGAAATTTGATACATATGTGTTGAGTTTGGGATTTGAACGTTCTAAATCAGATCACTGTGTTTATTATAAATCTTATGGTGATCATTTCTTATTCATTGCATTGTATGTTGATGATATGTTATTCATTGGTAAAGGGAAAGGTATGATTTCAGAACTGAAGTCTCAACTCGCTGCTAAATTTGAAATGAAAGATCTTGGTGCAGCAAAGCACATTCTTGGGATGGAAATTAGAAGAGATAGGGTGAACAGAAAGCTATGGCTAGGCCAGAGTAAGTATGTGAATTCAATGTTACAGAGGTTCAACATGCAGAATTGTAGACCATTGAGTGTTCCTTTTACAGTTGGAACGAAACTATCTGTTTCAGATTGTCCTACATCCCCATTGGAGATGGAAGTCATGAGCAGAGTGCCTTACCAGAGTGCAGTTGGAAGCTTGATGTATGCTATGGTCTGTACTAGACCAGATATTGCCCAAGCAGTGGGAGTACTTTCTAGATATATGTCTAATCCTGGTAGAGTTCATTGGGATGCAGTCAAAAGAGTCTTCAGATATTTGAAGGGTACTTCAGAGTATTCTTTGTGTTATCATGGTAATTCAGTTGGAGACATGACTTCCCTTGATATCCATGGTTATGTAGATTCAGATTGGGCAGGTGATATTGATAGCAGAAGATCCACCAGTGCTTATGTGTTTACTTTGTTTGGTGGTGCAATTAGTTGGATGAGTAAGCGACAGGCTGTGGTTGCTTTATCCACTACTGAAGCAGAATATATGGCAGCTACTCATGCTTGTAAAGAGGCCATTTGGCTTAAGAGACTGTGTTCGGATATTGGAATAAAACAAGGTACAGTGACAGTTTACTGTGACAGTCAGAGTGCAATTAGCCTAGCTAAGAACCCGACATTTCATGCCCAGACCAAACATATTGATGTTCAGTATCATTTTGTTAGAGATATGGTCGAAGATGGTAGGGTGAAGCTGGTTAAGGTGCACACTTTGATGAATGTTGCAGATGCTTTAACTAAGGCTGTGAGCACAGAGAAGTTCAGATGGTGTTCAGAGTCTATGGGCCTTATGGCCCCTAGCAATTGATTCATTGTGTTGACATTCCCTTCCGCTCATGCAAGGTGTTCGACAAGTGGGAGATTTGTTGGGAAAAATGGTGTCTCAACCTTGCATTTATGCGAGGTTACTATTTATAGTAAGTTTTTATTTGAGCACGAAATGGTGCGAAACTCTCCCTGAAGCTTCTGGTTGGCTAGATAAGCATTCCGGTAAAGTTGCGTCGCAAGGTCACAGCTAGTTTTGAAGATATTAAAGTTTTCGTCTTGGAGGGGTGCAATAAAATGTTTAAACTTAATTTTGGGGACTTTAGAGGCTCCGAAACGCCCTGAAAAGTTGCCGTAACCGGCAAAGCGGGTTACGAGGTGATAGAGCACTTCGCGAGCTTTCCGGCGCTTCAAACGGTTCGTCAATCGGACACCCGGTTCTCAAGTTATGGCCTCCGGAAGTTTGTACTCCTGAAATAGGAAAAATAATTTGTATCGAATACATAAATGAGCTGTAAAAGGGAGCGACACGTGTTGATGTGTGCTTTAACATGTCATAGGGCATCTAGAAGGGAGATAAGGTCGGCTACACCTTATTGGGTGGTTTTAGCCCATGGTTTTGTAATACCGTTTGACGGTTTCTTGTATTGTATCTCCTATTTATGAGGTGTGTGAGATAGAGGTTGTGTGTAAGAGTCTTATGGCTATTGAGTTGCCTCTGAATCTCTGATTAGTGGTACTCCTGTGAAGAGCTTTCTCTGCAAGTATTTTGTAATCTGTTTTTGATTGCTGAATAAAATATTGAGCTGCTTTTGGAGGGTGGGGTTTTTCTCCCAAAAGGGTTTTCCCCACGTAAATCATTGTGTTGTGGTATGAATGCTATTATATCTATTTCCATTTTCTGTAACTGTTGTAATGATCTGAAAAAGTTTTGCATTACCCTCCTCTCAAGGTTAGTGTAGGAAGTTGTTTCCGCTACTTAACTTCCTTACAGGGACCAGGGCGCTGGGCGCTCTGGTCCCACCTCCCGGGACATCAGGGTGCAAGGAGGTTCAGGCCAGGGTACTTGAAAAATGCAGTTTTCAGTGTCGTAAGCAAGTTTCAGGGTCTCCATTCAGGTTGCATGTTGCGTCGCCATCGTGAAGACCGAAATGCAGTCGAAATTGCAAGTGTCGCAATTTTAGGACGCTACATTTAGCCCCCACTTTAGTGGGAGTATGTATGCTCATACTTCCGGTAAAGTACAAGGAAACAACATTGAAAAACTTTCACCACGTCAAGGAGGCAAGATACACCAAGCCCCCAGTGGACTAAGGATCTTACGACTTTGATTGACAAAGTAAAAGGGAAGATCACGAGGAAGAACCATGACTGTCAGTAGTAAGGCTCCCTCACTATGAGTCATGCAAGAAAGATATAAAAAATTTTCAAGGCAAGGCTAAATTTGCCAAGTAATTTTTAAGTATCTTGAAAAGATATGAACGGGATGTATGCCCCCCTACGTTAAAGCGATCGCACACGCCTCACCGGGGGTGATTGCTTTAAGGTAGTGATACATATAAGAATGAGAAAGGAAAGGAGCACATTATCGCAAGGATTTAGCCCCCAAGTGTGAGATAAACCCAAGGATAATAGACACAAAACACAAAGCACAAGGTGACTTCGCTTTTCTCGGGGTCAGTATGCTGTATGATAATTCATGTATATCTATCATATGTATGTATGCATAATTGTTCTTCATTCCCCAATCAAGGAAGGTCACCTAGAAGAAGGGAACACATGTGTCTTTTGAGTCAACATGAGAGAGATCGAGAGATCTCAATGCTTTGCATCGTCCTCAAGTAGACAACACTAAGGACAACAAATAGAAGAATGAGAATAACATATAGAAGAAGTAACACAAGAGAGGAGGAGAGAATCTGCTATGCTAATGTAACTAGTCTAGCATGTCATCTACCCCCCGATCTTGCTGATCAATGTTTCAGGAAGGCAGGGAACACGCCAGAGGAGGAACATCCAACACAGCAGATGGAGCTATCACAAGATCCAAACAAGGGCTATGTTCATGTTCCAAGCCACATTGTTCTTGTCTAGGAGCTAGGATAAGTGTTTTAGAAAATTCAGTAGATAAATGGTTATCGACATCAACAAGTTCATATTCACTATCAGAAGCAAGAGGAGTAACATTTTCATCATGAATAACATTTTCATCCATATCATCATCAAGATTTATAAAAATAGGATCTTTAACTCGCACCGGATCAAGACCATCATGCATCTTATGTTTAGGAGATTTAGGCTCAATGTCCAGCTGAGGAGAAAACGGAATAATGCTTGTTGAAGGTGTTTTTGGAGATTGCAAAGTTTGAGCTCTAAGACGACGCTTTCGTCGGCGTTCACGTGCAGAACGATTTCGTCTAGTCTTAGTAGGAAGTGGAGAAGACTGAGGAGGAGGAATGTTCTCATCCTTAGCACTTGGGTGTTTAGGTTGTGGTCTCTTAGGCTGAATAATAGGAGAAGAAGAAAGTCTCTTCTCTCTATAAAAGGAAGGAGGAGGAACTGCTCCATACAAAGGAGGAATTTTTGGTTTAGGGAGAAGACCAAGTCCATCATGATGAGGAGGTATAGGTCTACTCTTAGGAAGTTTATTAGGTATAGACATAGTCACATCCATAGGGATGGGTTGAGAATCTTCTTGAGGAAAGACATTAGTTTTATCTTTCAAAGGAAGAACTTCCTTCTCAAGAATGATAGGAATATCAAGTTTAGGTGCTCTAGGTTCACTTAGAGATAGGATCATATCTGTTTTCCACTTTTGATAAGATTTGAAAAGATGATCACTTCGCGGAGGAAGAGATTGGAATTGTTTAGGCCAAAAGTAATCAATAGGAACACTAGAGGTTCTTTCAGCTGGTTTAAAGAGACTATGATTGACAGTAACAACTTCACCATTATGGGGAAATTTCAAACACTTATGAATAGGAGAAGCAATAGCTTTCATGGAAGATAGCCAAGGATAGCCAAGCTTCACACGAAATTGTTCGGAAGATGGAATAATAGCAAAGTTCACATCAAGAGATTTGTTATGGACCTCAATAGGCAATGTAATAGAACCAATTGCAGGAGAAGAAAATGCATCAAATAATTTCACAATCACATCTGTTTTGTCATATATCACTTGATTCAATTGCAAAGTAAAAAGAAATTCTTCAGTAATAACATTAACCATGCACGAAGGATCAATAAGCACTCCACGGCAAGGTGTATTCTTAACTTTTGCAACTATGTATAAAGGACCATCAGGTGCCCTAATGGTTTCACTGGAATCAAATGTGATGGAAGGTTCTTTAGGGATTTCTTGCTGCTCTACAAAGTTAATCACATTCGGAGTCATAGACACAAGACCATCAGATGAGAGAGAGGAATCATTAGCCTCAATTGCATTAGAGGTATGAGAAGGCAATGGATCAGTGAAAATCTGAAGATTTTGGTTAGGAGGAGCTACAGAGGTGTTGCCTTTATTATTCACTCCAGAAACAGAGATAGTATTGTTATCAATCAAATCTTGAATTTTACCCTTTAAAGAAAAACATTTTTCAGTATCATGCCCAGGCTGACGATGAAATTGACAAAAAGCTTTGTTATCAAAATAAGGTGAAGTAATCTTTGCAGGATCAATTTGTCTTATAGGAGGAAGAGTAAGCACATTTTGTTCCAATAATTTATTCATAATACTATGCAATGATTCATTCAAAGGAGTATACTTCCTTTCTTTCTTGAAAAATTTAGAAATAGGAGGCACACCTGATGCTGCATTCACACTGTTGTTGATGATGTTTTCATTGAATTTGATGGAATCTCTGTTCGGTTTAAACTTCCCAAATGGTTGTTGACTGCTATCACCCTTATCACTCGGAGCCATAGGATGTGATTGTTCCATTTGACTCACAGTCAGTTGATAATTGTGAAGAGTTGCACACAACTGTTGGAAAGAAGTAAACTCAGAAAATAGAAGTTTGTCTCGAATATCTTTTTGTAAATTAGAAATAAAGATTCTTTGAATATCATTGTCAGGCACTGGAAAAGAAATTTGAGCATACAAATGCTTATATCTACCAATGAAATCAGTCACTTTTTCTTTAACACCTTGTTTACAATGCATTAAATCAATCAAAGTAACTTTAGGACTTATATTGTTTTGAAATTGTTGAATGAAAGCATTTGAAAGTTGTTCGAAAGAAGTAATAGAATAGGAAGGCAACGAGCAATACCATTGTAGGGCTTTGTCTCTTAATGTTCTAGTGAATAGTTTTGCAAGCAACCTTTGGTCATAAGCAAAATCAGTACAAATTGTTTGAAAAGTCTTAACATGTATTAGAGGATCTCCTTTACCATTATAAAGTTCCAAATGCGGGATTTCAACATGTTTAGGAGGGATAGCTCGAACAATGTCAAGAGAAAGTGGGCTCGCAACATCAAATGTGGGCACACTAAACTTAGATTGATTCATAGAGGCAATTTGTTGCTGTAAAGAAGAAACAGTTTGTGCAAGATTGTTAATGGTTGCTTCAGTCGAAGAGTTCATATTGGATGTGTTAGATTGAGATGGAGGTGTTATGTTATTGAAAGAAGGTAGAGAGTAAGGTGGTGGGACTCTATGATAATTAGTCATAGGAGATGATTGGACAGGAGGAACACTACAAGGAGGAATGGAATGATTAAATGAATTGCCCCCTTACGTCATGTTCATTTGTGGAGATGTAATAGGGACACTCATTGAAGGAATGAATGAAGAAGTCGGATTGAATGAAGGAAGAGGGTTAATTGAAGAAGAAGGGTTGCCCCCATGACTGGTGATCATAGGAGGAATGTCTTGTATAGAAGTAGCCATGATGTTTGATGTAAAGGTAGGTATACTAGCAATAGGAGTTGTCAAAGGAATAGAATGATTGACTTGTGTAGGAGGTTGTGTATAACCCAAATTTTCAGCACAACTCTTCATAGGCATCACATTCGAATCCACGATGTGTGCAATACCACGCAAAATATCAATTCCATTCTTATCACTTTGAAGCATACGTTTTAGACCCTCAATTAAAGGAAGAGCTTGACTATCAGGGTATTCTTGAGACATCCATTGTCGAAAATCGTCAAATTGGTTATCCAATTTCGAAAGTTGTTCTTCAGAAACCTCATGGAGAGCTTCTTCATCATTAGGAGGATTAGAGGAATTACCCATGTCCTCGTTAAAAAGGCTATTCAAATTAGGTTCCATCTCCTCAGTAGTTAAACCTTGGAAAGACTTAATTCTACGGCTTCGTCTAACGGGAATAGTGTAAGTAGGGCTTATTGTTGTAAAACTCATGCACTAGAAAGAGAGAGAAGATTTTGATTTTAGAGGTAGCAATTTTCAGTAAAATCAGCCAATCTTCTGGATTTAAGCTATTAAATGCAATCACAATAGTCTCTCGAAATTTCAGAAAAAAAAATGTCCGGGACCGTGGCGCCCGGAGTGCAACACGGTCCTTGCAACTTTTTTTCGAAATTTGCAGGGATGAAAGGTATGATGATTTTAAAGCCAATCTGAAAAAATTGAGTGATTTTACGATCTGTAGATAGGCCAAATTAAAGTTGTAATCTCAAAATTGAACCCTACCAAGATTGTCGAAAAATGCAAAATTTGAATTTTTGAAAAGAGAGGGAAACTGAAATTTTGAATTTTATGATTTTAGAGGGAATGTCAAGAGCAATGCAAATTTTGAAATTTGAAAATTGACTCAATTTCACGCAAAATTCAATTTTGAAAGCGGAAATCAAAGTTGTTGTAATTAAGCACTTAATTTCAAAAGTCACAAAATGCAAGAATTTGAATAAAGCACTGAAATTTTTAATGAATGATAACACACTTTTCAGATTTAGGACAGTAAGAACACAATTTTGACACAAAATTTCAATTTCAATGATTTTTAAATGTTTAGAAGCCTTAATCCAAGCAATCACAAGACCAACATTGACTGTTATTTTGAAGGTGTTAAAATTGATAAAATCAGCCAAAATTCTGGATTTTAGCAGGAAAATACAGTAAGATCTTGCTCCCGAAATTTCGGAAAAAATGTCGGGGACGATGGCGCTCGGCACCATGGTCCTCGCAACTTTTTTCCAAATTTTCAGGGATGAAAGATATTGTGATTTTATTGCGGAATCCAAAGTTACAGCTGATTTGAAGATGTTTTGATCAGTGAAATTGTCGGACAAAGGTTGAATCAAGAGGGTTTCAAAAATTAGGGTTTTGACACTTAACCACTTAATTTTCAAAATTAAAGCATAGATATGAATTGATAATTTGTAATAGAAGGGCAGATCTGAAACAAGCATCAACAATTGAACATTTCACAAGTTTAATTACTAAAAAGAAAATTTAGGGTTTTTATACAATCACCTCTAAAATTTCGCAAAAGATCAAACATGGAAATGTAATCAATTTTTTTTTTCAGATCTAAGCATGAAAAATCAGAAAGGATGTTCGCGTCGGGTTCACCAAAATGTAAAGCGGAAAAATCGCGATCGAACCCTTGTTGCTCTCCCCTCTTCCGACTCCGAGGAGAGAGAAGGGAGGTTCGCTAGGATTCGATGGTTTTTCACTTAGGGGAGAGACTTTACATTCAAAAGAGGGGTTGAAACTCATAAGATCCAATCCCACACAATGTAAGATTGGATGCTAAATGAATTTCAAGGGTTAGGAAAGCAAGGCTACCCTCTTTTGTAAAGAATGTTGATAGGAGAATTAAGCTAAGCATGCATAGAAAGTGATAAAGATTCGCTTATAAACTGAGTTCGGGTTATAGGATGAAGTTGCGGACCTGGAATTAGCAGTAAAATGTCGATACGGCGCTGTCCTGCAAATTTGAGCAAAAGTTGTCGGGACGATGGCGCCCGGTGCCACGGTCCTCCAAAAAATCCGCGAAACGAAGAGGGATCTGTTCGTCTCTGCACAAGGATTCTAGATCTTCAATTTCAGCCGCGTACCTGCAACCTACACACAGAAAAGCGAAGACGATTGGGGGGTTAGGGATTAGGGGTTTGCCTTTAGGTCAAACCCCGGTTTTGGAATTAACCAAGAAATGAGCAAGTGCTGTAAATGTAAATGACTGTAAAACAAGTACTAATACCTTGTTCTAAGGATGTTTGTATCCTTATGTGCAAAGGTTTAGATGTTGTATGTTGTATGTTGTAGTAATATGTTGTATGTGATCTCCTCTTCAATGGTTGAATCCTTGTCTTGAATGCAACACTTAGCCTTGAATGGAGACTTAGAAGGAATGCTTGAATGCTTGAATGCTTGAGTATAATTTCCACGCTTTGTACACATATCCTCTTCATGCCAAATGAGAGAGAAAAATGTAGTTTATATACTTGTCATTTAGGGCTGATAGACTGATTTTCCTGACCTTAGGCCGACCAGGAAAGTTAATTTCCAATTTGCAAACAAAAAGACCCGAGACCCCTTAGGAGACCGGGCCCAAAATAGGACCCAGGGACCAGGGCGCTGGGCGCCATGGTCCTGGGGACCAGGGCACTGGGCGCCCTGGTCCTGAGGGACCAGGGCACTGGGCGCCCTGGTCCTGAGGGACCAGGGCACTGGGCGCCCTGGTCCTGAGGGACCAGGGCACTGGGCGCTCTGGTCCCACCTCCCGGGACATTAGGGTGCAAGGAGGTTCAGGCCAGGGTACTTGAAAAATGCAGTTTTCAGTGTCGTGAGCAAGTTTCAGGGTCTCCATTCAGGTTGCGTGTTGCGTCGCCATCGTGAAGACCGAAATGCAGTCGAAATTGCAAGTGTCGCAATTTTAGGACACTACACTCCACATCTTAGATAAAATCTTTGATAGACTGGAACAATACCATGTTCGAATCAACCCAAAGAAATGTGTCTTTGGAGTAACCTCCGAGAAACTTCTAGGATACATTGTCTCAAGCAAAGGCATTGAGGTCGATCCAACAAAGGTTAAGGCAATCATGGATATGCCACCACCAAAGAATATCAGTCAGCTAAGGACACTACGAGGATGACTCCAATCTATCCGCAGATTCATCGCACAACTGGCTGATAAATGTCACCCATTCACACACCTGCTACACAAGAACATCCGCTTTCAGTGGGATGCCAGATGCCAGCAAGTATTTCAGACGCTTAAAGACTATCTCATGAATCCACCATTGTTGATGCCACCAGATCCCAGTAGACCATTGTTACTCTATATCTCAGCAACAAGTACAACATTGGGTGTACTACTAGCACAACATAATACAAAAGGAAAAGAGTGTGCTGTTTACTACATCTCTTGCACACTAGTGGGCTATGAGCTCAATTACATGCCTATTGAGCGAGCTTGCTTAGCAGTAATCTTAGCAGCCACTAAATTAAGGCATTATCTGTTGACGCACAAAGTGCAACTCATTGCAAAAATTGATCCACTCAAGTATTTACTCAGCAAAGCAACATTGACAAGCCACTTGGCCAAATGGGTGATGATTCTAAGTGAATTTGACATCGAGTATGTGGATCGTAAGGCTATCAAAGGTCAAGTTATTGCAGATCAGTTGGCCGATGCACCTCTCATAGGTGATCATCCTCTCATTTCTAATTTTTCAAATGAAGATATATTCATGATGACAATAGCACAACCCTGGAAACTATACTTCGATGGTTCGTGCACTAGGCATGGCTCGGGGACAGGCATTCTGTTTATCACACCTCAAGGTGACAACATACCGAAGTCTTATAGGCTCACATTTCCATGCACTAACAACATAGCAGAGTATGAGGCTTTGATCACAGGACTTAGGCTAGCCGTACAATGGAAATTACAAGAACTACAAGTATATGGTGACTCACAACTGGTCATTTGACTAGCAACTGATTAATATCAGACCAAGGATGATAAAATCATGCCATATAAGAAAATGGTGGACACACTAAAAACATCATTTACTACTAACACTTTTGAGCAGATACCAAGAGATCAGAATCGAGCTGTTGATGTTATGGCTGCCATCGCATCTCTCCTAGATCTTCCACAGAATTCAACACGCTACGAGTTCTTGGTATAACAACTTTGGATTCCCACTTATGATATCCCTGAATTCGAGATGATATGTCATCTTGTCGGTTCTGAATCCCCATGGTACGGTGAGTTCTACACCTATCTCCACGATCACACCCTTCCTCCCAACCAATTGAATAACCAACGTAAAACCTTCATTCGCCAAACTGCTCGATATACCATTATTGTTGAAACCCTATACCGACGCAGTCTTTATGGTACTCTCCTTCGATGTCTGGAACAAGGTGAGATAACAAAGGCTTTGGAAGAAGTCCAAGAAGGAATTTGCGAGACTCACTCAAGTGGTCTGTCACTAGCCAAGAAACTCTTGCGCAATGGATACTATTGGCCCTCTATGGAAAAAGATTCCTACTACTTTGTTAGAAAATGCAAGAAATGTCAAGTTCATGGCGACCTGATACATGCACCAACCTAGGAACTGCAACCAATCACAACACCATGGCCTTTTTGTCAATGGGGCCTTGACCTTCTGGGTAAGATTCACCCATCTTCATCTAACGACCATAAATTCATTATTACCGCCACCAAATATTTCACAAAGTGGATCGAAGCTGTTCCACTTACCCAAGTCACTGGCAAGCAGATCGCCTCATTCATCCTCAACTACATCATCTGCCGGTATGGTGTACCCATGTCCATCATCACAGATAATAGTCTTCCTTTCAAAAATCAGGATGTCCGTGAAATTTGTGAGAAATTTCATATCCAACACCATTTTTCCACTCCCTATTACCCACAAGGCAATGGTCATGCCGAAGCATCTAATAAAAACATATTGAGAATCCTAAAGAAGACAGTCAATGATGTCAGTCGTGATTGGCATGTTCAACTGAATCCAGCACTATGGGCATATTGAACAAGCATTCGAACCCCTACAGGCGCAACTCCCTACTCATTGGTCTATGGTGCAGAAGCTATCTTGCCTATTGAGGTCGAGATACCATCATTACGGGTTTCCTTGCACAATCTCATCGATGATGAATCATACAGAGTCTCACGCCTTAAGGACTCAGAGTTACTTGATGAGAAGCGACAAGCTGCGTACAACCATCTTAAAGCCTATTAGCAGCGCATGAGTAGAAGCTACAATCACCGAGTTAGATCTCATACATTTGAGGTAGGTGATCTTGTTCTTCGAGAAAATCCTCGTAACCAACCAAATCGAGAACATCAAGGAAAGTTTGAATCAAATTGGCTGGGCCCATATGTTGTCACTTTTGTCTTCGGGTCCGGGGCATATCAGTTGGCTACATTAGAAGGAGAACCGCTCGCAGATCCAATCAACAGCATGCATCTCAAATGGTTTATACCTAAGCTAAACAGAGCATTAGGCTCCCCTGCATACCAGAAATACAAAAACATTCAAAAAAGTAAAGAAAAAAATCATGCATCCAAATGGTGAACAACCACTCTGGTGGCACCTTGGGTAAGTGTGATGGTGAAAACCTGGCAAACAGGCACCACTCATAAAGACAATGGCTCTAGTATCTTTAGGCTCGTTGCGATCACATTCATACATACACACATCCATCCATCCAAACCATGGCTTGTTATTTGATCTGCAATAAAGAGATAATACTTCATGCGTCTTGCATCCCACTCTATCATAGTCATGTCTACACTTGGGAGCAGTACCCTTTAAATCTAGTTGATGGAAGTGGATTCTACGTTACTGGTGATTCATTGGCCAAAAACATTCAAAAATGTCCCACAAAATCCAAAAACATTTAAAAATGTCTCACAAAATCCAAAAACATTCAAAAATGTCTCACAAAAACCAAAAACATTCAAAAATGTCTCACAAAATCCAAAAACATTCAAAAATGTCTCACAAAATCCAAAAACAACGAAAAAGCATCGAAAATCAAACAAAAACATGGCAACACATTGTACATACTCATCCAAGCAGATACAAAACAAACATTGAACAAAATACTCGCACGATGATCATTTCTCAAAATTGACCAAAACAATCGACATCAACAATCAAAACTGTCTTCAACAAGGATGCATCCTTCCTTACCAAAACAAAGACAAAAGTGACGTTTTCTTTGACAAGAAAATTATGTTAAGCTATCAAATACTTGGTTGATTTGTGAGTACAATCATTCATTTATTTGTATCAGGATTTTTCAGCATTATTTTTGTATCGTCTGCACATTATTTTCGATGAAGTTTTGGGGCATGTACTAATGGTGTCTACATGGGAAGTTCACTAAGCTACGTGATCTTATGCAAAATGTAGTCATAGATCATTACGGCTTGCTGACTACAGCGTATACCTCGACCATATGAGCATGAACCATTACCAAGGATCCTTATTCTTTATTCTTTATGTATATACTGTTTGTTTGCAGATACATTGCTCTTCCTTTGGTTCCTCCTACCTCATCTAAACCGGATAAAGGTTTTATCTCTTATTACGGTATGCACTTGTCTCAGGATATGATCAACCTAAGATCAAGGAGGATGATCCAAGTCATGCATGAACGAAGATAATCCTTGTCTGTTCCGCAAGCAATACTCTGGTCGACTTGACCCTTATATCAAGTTGTTTGTATTAGCTTGCTATATAAAATCCATGTAAGGAATACTCAGGTCATCTTGAATCATTATGTCAAGATGCTTGTATTCTCTTCCAACATTTTAAAAGCTCAATGATGAAAATAGAGCACTATGGATCGTCATTTCATCTCATCTGTTTATATCTTGCATTCCATTGCATATCACCCATCCATTCATTCATTCATATATAGGCTTTATATGCAAAAGTGACCATTAAAGCTAGTCTTGGATACAATCACGACCGAGTACTTTGATACATCATCAATGCATCATGCAAAGTCTTAAAAACCTTGCATTCCTCATGGTCATATCATCATCGCATTTAGGTGCATCTTGCATTAAGTCCATTCATGTCATTTTTTAACTTAATATTGCATATAGTTCATTTTTTTGACATTAGTTTTCATTAATCATTTGCATCATTGCATCAATCATAAATAATTAGATTCATTCGTGGGATCAAATTGTCTTTGATTTGTTTTAAATCATTTGCTAGGCATTCGTTTAATGTCAATTATCCATCATCATTTCATCATCCTTTATCATTTATTATTGCATCCATTCATTAGTGAAGAAGTGCATTCATTCGTCCATTTATTAAAGTATCTTATTATGCTCATTTTAAGATTCATTCACATTGCATTCATTATCCTTTTTAATTGCATTAAGGTGCAGTTATTAAAACCACCAGTTGTAATATCATCATATTATCATTTTTTACTTAAACATATTTAAGCATTTAGAATCATAAATCCATTTGTTTCCAACCATTGGTTCATACCATTATATATATATATATATATAGGCATTTATTTCGACATTATCATATAAACATTTGTACTTTACATTTTGTTTATCCATATTACAATCATCTAAAAACATCTAGATGCATATCCATACATAAAATCATTCATTCAACCATTGCATTAACATCATCGCATAAAATTATCATTGCATAGGAAACACCAAAATCCTGTTCATACATCATCATAAGCATACATCATCATCATGGCATTACATACATAAAGCATTACATCAACAAAAAATCAAACAAATCATACATATATAAACCTGCATTCATATGTCAGTATCCCACATCATAAATCATCATAAAAACATGCATATAAGAAACATCTCATCAAATGCATACATATACACATATCCATCCAAGCAATCACTCATCATCCATCATAAACATCCATAAAAATCAAATGCATATCATCTAAATATGGGATCTCCTCATATATATCATCTCATATATCAGAGTACAATGAAGTCTACAAAATCAGCTACCAAGAACCATCCAAGATACAGTCCAAAAAAATAAACAATGATACAATAAATATATGCAAAAATGCTCTCTCAAATGCCACTCTAGCTAGATGCTGTACCACCATCGCCACCTGCTCCCCCACTGATACCTGCACCACCTGATCCATCTCTTCGTGGAGGCCTCATCGAACCCCCACTCACTCCTGCATCCCCTGATCTCTCCCTCCACAGAGGACCCATCACACCCCCACTACTCTGCACCCTCTGCAATCGCTCTGATCTGGCCTGCCGCATCTGAGAATAGCTAAGAGCTCACTGACTAACTGGCACCACCTGCTCATATAAACCCCGCTAGTAGTCTATCTTCGCCTATGCTCGCTGCATCTCCCTCATCACCTCCCCTGTAGGCCCCTGTGCTCCTACTCCAACCTGGGCTCTCTCCTGCAGCTCTACCAATCTCTCCATTGCACTATCCCTCTCCTGTAGCACCACCGCCAGCTCTGACTCCCGTGCAAATAGCTGCACATCCCTAGTCGCCACCTCCTCCTCCAAATCCTCTATTCGGGTCTACAAATGTGCTATCATGTGATCTTGAAGATCTCCAGTGGCTCCCTCCCCGGTATCCATAGTAGCCTCACCTGTAGCACCCTCTCCAGTAGCTCCCTCCCCTCTATCCATCAGGATCTCCCTCTCCATCCCCCTCCCACCCAGCTGAACTCCTCCCTGTATCAATGGTCCCTATGCTATCCATAGAGGCAGTCCACCTCTCCCTCCCCGCTCACACCAATCTGTCAGCTTAATTAAATAAATATTCGCTATTTATTTGATTAAAAATCCACTAGCCATCAGTTAATTAAATAAATATTTAATTAATTCATCTCCAAACATTCTTCTATTAATTAAATAAATTATTCAATTTATTTTAATTAATTCATTAAATCAAATTCACAATCAATTAAATGAATAAAATCTATTTATTTAAATTAAATCCCCTTTTCCTCTTTTAAACTTGCATTTTCCTACAAATGCAACTTGCACACATTTGTTGAAATAAATTAATTTATTTTAAATAAAAATCCTATTTTCTCTCACCCACCAAATCCACTTGCATTCCTAAACCCCTTCTAGATTCTTCTAACCCCTTCCTAATTAGCCTAATCCATCCCCTAATTATTGTCACATTCCTAAGCAAAATGAAGTCACTTCTCAAAGAATTCAAAAGTCTTTGAAAAACATTTAATGCTTTGTGTGTTCAACAAATTAACCCCCAAAGTCTTCCAAGACCACTAATGGCTCTTACATGACCATTTATGGCTCTTACATAGCCATTTATGGTTATTTCAAACTTGTCTCCCCAAACATTTATTGTTTTGACCATATTTATCCTTTACACATTTGCACAAGAGTTTATCCATTGGATAAAAACTTTATTCTTTGAATAAAGAGTTTATTCATTCAACTGACCTTGACTTTAAACTCCCAAGGTCATATCAAGCATTTAATGCTTATTCCCTCTCCTCTCAACCTATCTCACATTGACACTTGTCATCCTAGGATTGGGTTGAAAGCCCTCACATGGATTTGAAATCATTCAATCCTGACCCTTGTTGAGATTGCTCAATCTCAACCATCCATTGCTCCATTTTTTCCTATAAATAGAGCCCATTTCTTCATAATTCAAATCTTGAAAACTTGTATGCATTTAACCTATAGGCATTTTAGAGAGTATTTAGCATAGCAAACTCATGTATTGTCATTTTGGTTAAAATAAATCATTTTAGCATCAATAGCTTAATATTAGCTTCTTTATTTACATTTAGAGTAATATTTCAATCTCAATCCTCCATAAGCATCCATAGTGCAAAAAGCTGTTGAGAGCTACACTATTTTGGAACTTGGAGAGGAGAGGAACAAGGGAGAAGGAGCTAAGAACATGCTAAGAGGCATTTGGAGATGCCTCATTATATTTGTTTCATTTGTTAGATATATTAGCATGTTTTTAGTATCTCTCTTGATAAGCCTGTTTAGATTAGTTTTTGATTGACTAACACTAATGATTTCCTTGTGTCTTGTGTTGTTTGTCATTTGCTAACCTTGTCCATTTAGCAGTGCATCACAAACAAATCCCCAAATCGGCTCACATAGCTATTATACCTTCCTAGATCCCTATTGTTTATCCCTACCATATACAAATGAAGAGCTCTCTTTGCAACCTGCTTCTTGTCCACCATAATCACACCAAAGATATTTGTGATTCTCCCCCATCATGATTGGGTTTCAACAAACAAAACAACACTCATGATTGCATCTCTAGATTGGCTCAAAAAAAAATGACTCCCCATGTATGCACTCTTAATATTGAAATAGCATTCGAACAAAATAGATTGCAAACTTCCTTGTCGTGAATATGTTCACCATCCCATTTATCTACTCCAACAATCTTAATTATTGCCTCTAACATTTCCTTCTCCTTGAGCTATGATGTTGACTAAGGGTGTTCGTATTAACACTCTATACAAGTCAAGGATGCATGCACTGTTTAGTGGAATAGTTCTTCTAATGTACCAAAGAAGAGACCTTTCAATTCTTCATCCTCACTATCAAAACAAGCAAAGAAGAGAATTGTTGTTTCTACATTCGATGATCATGCTTTTTGGGTGCCTAAGGGTGTCAATGCTTTGGAGATGAGGTTTCCAACAAAAGAAAATCATGTTATGACACCAAAGACTTGATCACATTAGTGAGAAGGGTCTTAGAGCTTTGAAAAATAAGAGACATGTTGAAGGCTTTGATGATTGTAATCTCAAGTTCAAATTTTATGAACATTGTGTATGTGAAAGCAATACCATGTTTCTTTTTATTCTACTTATCATAAGTCTTATGAAGTTTTGAACTATATATTCATGCATAATTGTTTGGTCCTATGAATGCACCTTCGCTATCAAGAATTGTATATTTTGTAGTATCCATAGATGACTACAATAGAAGGACATTTGTGCATTTCCTCATAAGTTAATTTGAAGTTTTTAATCGGTTTAAGGAATTTAAATCCTTAGTATAAAACCAAACTAGCAAAAGAATTAAGTGTTTGATAACTACCAATTGTGGCAAGTTTTATTGAACAAGTTTTTTAAAGAACACAAGATCAAGAGACACAAAACTACTCTAGAGACCCCACAACAAAATGGAGTTGTAGAGAGGATGAACAAGATGTTGATACAACAGGATAGGAGTCTATTGAGTGGTCTTAGCCTCGAACTAGGCTAAAGTTGTTGGCTAGTCTAGTTTTTTACTAACTATGATATTGTATCATACTTGGATCATATTCTTTTGGTCTGGGTTTGCTTTGAAGGATGAGTATGATAATGTTTTGGATCCCACCTTGGTGAGTGTAGATCTACATTGTGCAATTTGCATTGGAGATTTGGTTTTGGTTGACCAGCGAATGTGCTTTAATGCTTATCTACACGTTTCATTTGATGTTGACCTTGGAGAATCTTTTAGTGTGTGTGGTTCACTGTAATTGTTTGGAAATGATATGTTGTGATGTATCTGGGTCTCCTCTATCTCTTGGAGTGGACCGCATTTTATTGGTTTAGGTGGCCAAATTTATGTAATTGTGTCTATTCTGTTTGTAGTCGACCTAGCTAAGGGTTTTGATTAATTTCTTGTATATAAAGGAGTGTGGATGTATGAGTGAAGGTATTTGAATTAAAGTTCCTTCATTTAATATAATTAAAATTCTAACTTAAATGAGATTTGAGAAGTATTATTTGATAAAATCATAGAAAGTGCTAGAGAGAAAAAATGATTGCATATATTAAAGAGGTATTTTGATAAATTGACCTTATATATTTGAAATAAATAATTCTATAAATTATAAGTTCTTTTTTGAGAGATTAAATATTTTGGATTCAATAAATAAAGATTTTCATTGTACATTAAGAGTTTTGATTCTATACATAAATATCTTTTAAAGAACATATTTATTTTGAAATTATTTTGAATATACATTGCATTTTATTATTTGAAGTTAAGAGTTTAGTAACTCATAAGCCTAAGAAACTAGAGAATTCAATCTAGGTAATCCTTGATATTTATTTAGTTGTTGAATTGGATTACTCTACTATTGAGATTACATTTGATTAGATTATAAATTTGATAGAATCCAGGAAGTGAAAAACTCAAGAAACTAAGAATTTAAAAATTCTCGTGAATAAACATAAAGATTATGAATTCAATAATTTATTGGAATTTGATCATGACAATTTTGCTTGTGGAGAATTCTATTGTTGAATTAATTACATGTCTACTTGAAATTTTCAATAAAATTTAGTATGAGATCTCATAAGAAATGAAGTAGGTACAATAAATGAGATTTTGAACTAGAATTTTAGAGAAAAAAAATATCAATTTGATATTAGCGAATGAATCTAAGTCACATAGCTATGCATTTTTAGGGCTTTATCATCATCTAATGTTCTAAAGTTATTTTTGTGAATTTGATGAAAGTTGGAATTTAGAAAAAATTGTAATTAGAATCAAAGTTATAAATTTGAAGGTTAATGTTACAAAGTATTAAATTACTATGAAGGAATGTTAGGTTTTTGAAAATAAAATTAATGTAATTTGTTTTGATGAATTTAATATACTTTATTTTATACAATGTTGAAGTTTCGAAATATAATCTCTTATACGAAAAACTCTAGGTTTTCTTCTAAATAATTAACTTTTAAGGATTTATCATGTGATGGAATATGTACTATATTATATCTTATCTTCCAAATCTAATGTTATTGAGGATCTTTTTTAATGCTCTTAGTTCTACATAAGATCTTTTGTTTCAACCTCAATGCCATAGAGGGTTACATGTGCCACTCTACGCATTCCATACCTAGTGTAAATGACCTCTTATGTTTTTTTGATGTTTTGAGCTAGTAATTTTACCTATTCTACTTTTAATTTAATTTTTATAGTTAAGTCTATATTAATCTAGCAAATGCTTTCCCATATGTAATTATCCATTTGATTGCATGTGATGTTAGTACTACTTGTTAATTAATTCCTATAAATTCATTTTATTGAGAAATTGCATCTCATTTGATTGTTTTGGTTGGTTTTGTTTTCAAGGTGTTACTATGTGGCCCTAGGTGGGACTCAATCATTTTTCTAAAAGTACATCTAGATATTTTTAATGATGTTACGTATATGAGGCATAAGTTTTTAGATATAATAGTCACAAAGGATGAGTCTTATATCATCTACCATACTTCATGCCTTCACAACCTAAGATTTCGTTGTCTATAAAATTTGTATGACCAGCTAATTGAGATTATTTTCTCACTTTATACATCCCACATCACAAAATTCATAATGGAGTACATGATAGAATTTTTATAGGCTTCTTATGCATTGGATGTGCTCATCTATTACTATGTGCTAAGAAATTACCCAATCTAGTGACCCAAGGATTTATTAGAAGTGCATGTAATGTGCTCTATGGGTGATATAGTTTAGTATCATTCAAGTATAATATCCACTTGATTACAAAATGGATAATTATTTTTCTCAAAATATATTAATGTGTCGTGTTATAAGTAGAATATATATTATGTTTGGGTTGAATATTGTTTACTCTTTTATGAATTATATGTGATTATTGTTTTTATGAATTAGGTTAAGAGGAAATGGAAGCTCAAATAGGTTTGTTGGTGGTTTTGGTCTTGTCAAATTATTTCTTTTTCTCTCCATGAAAATTAGGTTTAAAATCCTATGCGAGGGTTATGGTTCCTTAGAAACTCATACCTCTTCCTTAAGGAACAGAATCTAAGGTTTTATGATATAGAGAAATGGTAAATTAATAGAATCCCACTTTGAATTAGACTCCTTGGATTATCATTAGAGTAAATAATTGATAATGTGTGTTTGGGTATTGCTTACTACCTCAACAAACTCATTATAGTTGATGAGGTGACTAGATCCAACAAATACTTTTTATTTTTCAGATTTTGTGTGAATATTTTTGTTGATAAGGTGCGCCCCTCTTTGGTCATCTTATCCTTAAAGTAGGTGATACGGTGCTTAGGTTCGACAAATTAGTTAGGAGTCCTCAGTGGTATATCTTAACTACCACAGGCTAGGTCATGGTATAGTTGGGTGAGGGCTCACAAGAAAGAGGCTTAATTATAGGAAGAAAGAGGATCAACAAGATTCTTCTATTTAGGCAATGGTTGAGGACCCATAGAGGTAATGGAGAGATCATATAACCTCTACTAGAAAATTTATATTTACAGGCTTTTGATCAGTCTCATCATTTGGTGGAGATGTGTAGGGGAAAGTAATTGGTAAAGGGGAATCAAGATCAAGTCCTCTTAGCCCTTCTATGGGTCCTCAACATTTTCTCTCCCATGTTTCCTCCTACAAGGATAATAAAAAGGTGGATCCATTTGAAACTAAGTATAGTGGTCCCTTATCTAATTCAAACTCAATTCTTAAGAATTATGAATTCTTTCAAAAAGAAAATTGGCTCTTTCAAGTCACAAAATTGGGTTTTCAAAAAGAAATAAAGTTTCCTAAATGACTTCAACTTCAAGTTGCCTTGAGTTGGTGGACTTGAATTGCTATGGGTTTTTTTTTCTTGAGTTTATTTTTTATCCATCTATGGGGCATTATTGGTTTGTTGTTATTTTTTTGGCATTTGTGATTTTTGTTCTTTGTTATTCCTTGAGGTTGTTTGGGTGTTTTTGATGTATCTATCTAGTTATTTATAAATAGGTGAGCCCCTTTCAAAATGTCTTCGGTTCATAGCTATTGAGAAATGAGCCACACTTGACAAAAAATGGATTGACCACTTAGAGGACTAGTAGCTTAGAGGTAGAGCACCTCAACAACAAATAGGAGGTCCTAGGTCCAACTCCTAGTTTCCATGAAAAGTTAAACATGGTATCAAAGCCCAAGTCAACAAATCTAATACAAGCTTGGATCCTTGAGAATCTATAATGTGGCTTAAGAGGGGCATTGTAAAATTAGCCAGACCCAACCCAAAGATGGATTGGTTCACAAAAGGGCCAATAACTCAATAGTAGGGTACCCCATCAGAAAATGAGAGAACCTAGGTTCAACCCATAGCTAGTCCATACAAAGTTTAACAATAGCTCTAGTCAAAATAATTTATTAATAAAAAAATATTTACATGTTTGATTCAAAAAAATAAAAGGTCTTGCAAATGGGAATCTACAAGTGATTGTCAATAACCCATAAAAAAATAGAGTAGTGATTTTTAAATTTATTTGTAAAAATAAGTGGATCTAATAGATTTAACATAAAACCTCCTAAGTTCTTTACTGGAGATTGGAGCAACGTGCTCAAGCAGGCTAAAATGCTTTAGGATAGTTTTTCTTGGTTTTTTGGATGATCTCCTATTATTTCTAAGACTCTGGCTCCTTGTTTATCATGGTTTTATATATGTTGTTGAGACTATAAACTCTCAATACTTTAGCTATTGCTTTTTATGATAATGTGTGGTTACTATTAATGTTGCCTACAGGGAAGGGACAAAACCCTTGTTTTATTGCTTACTAATATAAAAAACATAAAGCCTCCTAAATGGAAAACTATGTGCATTGACCAATTGATTTTCCTTCTCAAATACAAGGTATGATTATATGTATTATATATGCTACTATCTATATGATGGAGGAACTCTAGATTGTCTTTTCAAAAATTTATTTATGATCTCCATATTACACAACTAATCTCATGCACCATCCTATAGACCACACAGTTATGACTATATTATAGTTTAATATCCCCATTACATTCCCTATGCCATTTGTGTCTTCCCAAAATACTCCACATTCTGGATGTACATTATGTCTCTAGTAGAACTCCCAATGCCATGGGCCTTCTTCACACTTATTATTCCATACATTAAAAGGTGTTATTCATATATATATATATATATATATATATATAGAGAGAGAGAGAGAGAGAGAGAGAGAGAGAGAGAGAGAGAGAGAGAGAGAGAGAGAGAGAGAGAGAGAGAGAGAGTGAGAGAGAGAGAGAGAGAGAGAGAGAGAGAGAGAGAGAGAGAGAGAGAGAGAGAGAGAGAGAGAGAGAGAGAGAGAGAGAGAGAGAGAGAGAGAGAGAGTTGTAATCCTTATTCATCATCATATCAATTAAAAATATGCATCATTAATCACAATCTAATAAAATAAAATATTTGATCAGTCATAAACAAATATACATAAGACATAATTATATGATTTTTAAAAAAAGGCTTCACTATATTTCTTCATTTGTCCCAAAATCATTACATCAATGAGCTTCTATCCCAACACCAACTACATCTATTCTAAGAATGTTTACAAATATCTTTAATCCTTTCTAATTTGACACTATACTTAACACATGCTCCTAAAATCTAACAAAGAACCTTATCTTGCAAATAATATGTTATGTCCTCAAAAACACTTTGAATAGAGAAAAACAAAGCAAAATCAAAACGTAAAGCTCAAAGCTAATCAAAATTTGACTTAGATATATGTATGAATTAGATTTCCAACTTCAAGCACAACACCCAAAATTTACACCTTCAAAATCGAGTTTCATTGCACACATACATATGTAACCTTTTTCTTCAAAAGTGTGTCAATGTGCACAAACTCTTCCTCATTCGTTGTATTCAAATACCCAACTTTCTCCAATTCAAAAACTCAAACCACTGCACGATTTCATAGAATTGTATTTTCATCTTCTATGCACCTTGGACCATCTCATTTTATCTACGACTATAATTGATGTATCTACTAGTCAATCAACTCCTTGCGGTCAATCGTTGATTTCACTATGTTACGGTCAACTAGTAGACCTATATTCTAAAAAAATATACGTAAAATAATGTTGAGAGATATCACATAATTGTCTTGCATGTTTATTAGTTGTCACGAAGGACATGGAGCTGAATAATGTTGTACTCTTTCACTCTTATTAAAGATGTAACAGTTTCATATACTTAGAGACAAGTGGCAATGATTCTATTTTATTTAGAGCAATAAATAATACTTATAGAGAAACTGAAACATGCATGCATTTACCTTTCATCTACACGTCAAATTTATTCAAAATCAATTTTTTGTTTACAGATATTTGTATGTCATTGTAGATGCCTCTCGACATAACAAGAATTATTTAAAATAATCAATAGGAATATGATAGAACCTTCTTTACTTTATGTCCAAGAGGAGGTCCATAATATACTAGCATATATAGTACAATTTTATGCCCTGCATTCTCAATCCTATTATTTTCAAGGAAGGGCCAATAATCATAGATTATTCCCTTCTCCCCATCTGAATAACTTGTGTACATCCATTGTGATGAGGTGGAGATTGGCTTCATTATATTTTTGAATAAAGTTTATTTGGCATATTATGACTAATCTATTTATATGATAAATTATTGGCCATCTTAATTAAAAATGATGTATGTATCTCTGTTTTTTTTTCAAAAGGAATTCTAATACTAATACATCTTGGTGAAAATATTTATTTTTGATAAAATAAAGTAATAGTAGCTAATAAAGTTCATCTGGCTTTAGAAGACAATTCTAGAGGAAGTGGAAATGGATTCTTATATCTCATAAAAAGTTCCAAAATATTTGTAGCTCCAAAATATTCACAAAGGTAATTCTAAAGAAATTTTGATAATAAAAATTTATACCCCATTCTTCACACATGTCTCTTGTTTGACAAAGAAGTTAAAGGTATATTGTAACATGTTTCATAAATGGTATAGAAATCTCTACAAGAAGAAGACTCTTGGTGAGAATCTATTTCATCATTTTTTTATTTCTTTGTTGATGAAGAAACAAACTTTTTATTAATTACAATAGGATTTGCATTTATGGTTTATGCTAAAAAATTTAACAACAATCGTACATGAATTGTACAATGTTAAATTATAGGCATGATTAGTAGATCCAATATATAAGAAAAAAAATATGTAGCATTGTGTTTTTCTCATTTCTTCATAGACAATTTTCAAATGAATGTGAAAGAAGATATATCTTTGTTTTACTTTTAGTAAATCTGATAATTTGTGTGTGGGTTGATATTGTGAGTTCCTAGAAGTTTCAATATTTGAAGAGGTGGCCATGTTAATTCTTAATGTTATTGTAAGTTACTATGTTTATGTTGAAATGATGTTATTGTAAGTTACAGTATTTCTATTGTAGTAATGATTTCAACAAATAAAATAAATTGTTTATGTTTTTACTTATAGGATAACTCATTCTATGTTGTTTTGGTATTATTTGTATTGTTCAAAGTTATGTGTATTATTTAGTGTATTCATAATGTGTTTTATATTATGTAAAAAATTAGTAAGCGGTTTTATTTTAGCAGTTTATTCATTGAAGTTGTCTTAAAGTGTTAGTATTGTAGATTTTCTTTCTCAAAATAATCAAGTAACTCGATACTTTGTTCCAATTCCATAATAACTTTTGAATGTTTCCATAGTTTAGATTTTGTTTCAGCATAAATATCTTTTCTATTATGCATCTTTAAAACAATCATTAGAATAAGAAATTTGATTTTCAATTGCATATAAATATTAGAAACCATCTATATTGATAGCAATGTATTAAAGTGTGAGGTTTGACAATGTCTCGTCACTTTTCGGTGCCAACACCATATATTTTTTCTTTATTCAAGGTGTCGTTAGGAATACAATTAGATAACCCAAATCAGTGATATATAAATTAGTAAATCCTTCTACATGGTTAGCAAAGGGGATCACATGAAATATTTATTGCAAAAACTCCAACTCTAAACACTAACCATTAAACCTTTGAGGATAGAAGCATTGGTTGAATAATTTTAACAATATCAAGTGGTCAATCGGAACCCACCTAAGATTTCATAGAGAATCCTTGAAAGTGAATAATCCATAAAAATTATTTTAACAAATATCATGAATAACAACAATGAAAGGGAAGAAAGAATGGTAGAAATAAGATTTACTTACCCTATTAACTTAAACCCAAATAAACCGCAAAAGATAGATCAGGGAAACAAGAAAATAACAATGAAACCAATACCAAATCACTACACATAACTTTGACAACGAATGGAGGGAAATTTGAAATCTGCAAATGGAGGAAACAACACAGCTAGTTTTTCCTTTGGTTCTGCAGCCTCTGCAGCTCAAGAACAACTTGTCTCTTTGGGATCTACGGGGGATGATGAGGATGGTCGAAAGGATGGGGACCCACGGCATTAGGACCCTCCTCTTGACTTTAAAAATACTGAAGATTCTACAAAGTTGGGTCACGAGATCTTGAACGCTGAGCTAGAAAAGACGGTTGGAGATAAGGTGGTCAAATTCTGGAATAGTTTCTTTGCAAACAAGCCTACTGGTAAATCTACCTTTCCCTCTGTGGAAGATATTTCTGATAGAAAGGTAGGCAGATTAGCTATTGTTGTACCAGACGTGGTCATAGATCATAATATTTCTCTTATGGAATTTTCTCTTGTGGTGACATTTGTTGGACCCAGACCTAATATTGAAGTTGTTAGGTCTTTTGTGAAGAGAAAATGGAGGGTGAAAGGACAGGTTGATGTTTCAGCCCTATCAAGGGGTTTTTTTGTCTTTCCTTCTCCTGTGGTGAAGACTTGGAAATGGTTCTGAGCGGAGCACCCTGGATGCTTGGGAAGTCTTCTTTATCTTTAAAAAAATGG